>NC_037672.1:111274399-111408619 GCF_003255815.1 Theropithecus gelada
CAAAAAAAAAAAAAAAAAAAAAAAAAAAAAAATTACAGAAAAGTAGGTCTCAATCCTATCTATAGGAGGTAAATAGTTCTCTTTGACAGCTTTTATTTGTCTTCTTCTCTAATTCTATTAGAATTAAAAATGACCTGAAATCAGGAGATCTACATTTAGGGAACAGGAGTGATTCTGATACTAAAATTCTACTTGAGGTCTGGAATTAGGATTTTTCCCGCCCGCTTTCTAATGATTATACCAACCCTGGGTCACTATTTTTGAAGTCAATAGGCTTTCTGCTCTACTCCCAAAGTTCCTACATCAACTAAAAAAAACAAACTACCATTAATTTTATATATATATATAGAGAGAGAGAGAGAGAGTAAAACAATGATCCTTTTTCCCCCTTTAAATTACAAGGCAAGCAGTCCTCAAAACTAACAAAAATAGCAAAATCTTACATATTGTTTTTTTACTGTTGCTAAAATTCTTCTAAAAACAGGGAAAAAATTTCATAGCTAGGCCTTGCTAGGGAGGCTAAATATTTAAATCGAAGTTGTCTTCTAAGTGAGTGGAAGATTGTTTCGTTATTTAAATCATGGGAATAAAGACATGACTATTTTCCTATTACTAGCTTATGCTAAATTATAAACTAGATCACAGAATTAATCTAACAGTAGAATTTTGAACTTTTCTTTTTTTAAAAAAACAAAAACATGCTATAGTTAGGAAAAGTGTATGCAAATCTTACTGCTAAAAGTTCTAGGTCCTCAAATGTGTATTCATTAATCATAAGATGATATCGTTTGGGAATCATTTTATTCCTTCATGTATTCAATAAATACCTGTCGTGGGTGTCAAGCACTATCTTGACAACAGGTATTCAAGCAGTTAATAATGTCAGTACCATTTTTAGACATCTTAGTTTTGGATTTGAGCAGAAACCTATGAAGTTTTTTTAAACAGTCATTAATCCATATTGCAACTACAGGAACTACCTTTTCTTATTTATAAATACAAACTGGATTGTCTAGTGCACTTTAAAGTACTAGCTGATTTTTTTTTTTTTTTTAATTTCTAATTATCCTCCAGTCCTTTATTTTCTACTTAGTCACTCTTAAATTTTTGTATTGCCCCAAGGCTCACTAAAACAAAATATGAGGTAGGAAAGAGGTAAATTATTCATCTCTTATCACCTGTTCATTTCAAATAATTTAGTGTTGTAAAATTCCATAATCTGCCTTATTGAAGAACCTCCAACAGCTCTTGCTATACTTAATGATTCATTGGAAGAAAAAACTCCCATTCTTTTCATTCGTTTTTGCATGCTTTCATAAAACTCTATACCTGATAAGTTGATCACCAAGAGTTAGAAAGTGCTTATCTCAAGTTCAGTCTTTATTGGTACTTTCAAATATTCTGGCTTCTCATGAGTATTTTTTCATCATATCCTTTGAAACTTGTTTTTTTCCTACCTATCTCTCAGTTCAAAACTGATTCTTTTGGAAAGCCAATTCAAACATCAGCTCCTCTAGGACGTTTTCCCTGACCTCTCATCAACCCAACAGTTGTTTCCTACACCTCAGAACCCAGTAAACACTCCCATTGTTAGATTTATCAACCTGAATGGTAATTTTACTTGACTTTACATCTGTTCACCTTGAAAGGAGGGACTTTTGTCCTTTGTACCTTCATTTATCCGGCACCTAGCAGAAGGACCAGAACATGGTGAATAAGCATTTTTTGTTAAATTGGAATTGAAATTTAGAATCACGCTCCTTAAAATTCAATTTCTCGCTTGCATACTTTGTCATTGGTGGAAACGTACAAAATTTACAGGAAGTAATTAGGCAAGAAAAATTTCGATGACATTTAATCCTCTAACCCATCAATTCTCCTCTATGAATATTTCCTAAGAAACTAATCAGAGCTATAAAAAAAAGTTATACAAAAGAATGTTTATAATAGTGTCAGTCATCATAGCAAAAAGCAAAAATTTAAAAAAAGTACTAAGAATACCAAAATAATTAATTGGTGTTCTAGTCACTTAGTGAAGTATAATTCACTTATTAAGAATTCAAAAGATTTATAGTACATAGGGAAATTTTATAATTTTAAGTAAAAAAAGCAGGACACAAAATTGTACTATTTTAGTCCAGTATTCTAAAGAAAAACGAAGTGACAAAATGTTAACAGTGCTTGTTTGGGGGAAATGAACTACAAATGTGTCCTTCCCTCATTCTATTTTTCCATATTTCCCCAAATTCTGTAATTAGAATATATATATTATATGATATGATTATTTTAAAATGTATTTATATAAAACTGTAATAAATAAATATTTATTTCAGAGGTATGTCTGAAGTTTGTAATTCTCTCTATACCTAAAATATTAATATTTAGTATTAAAGCATATAAAATTCATTTTATCAAAGTAATAAAATATTCATCATGGATACAATTTCTACAAAACTGCCAAAATGTACACCTGCACTAATTCCCCAAATCACTATTGCCACTATGACTAAAGTCTTTAAGTCATCATTTAAAAATATGATAGGAATATTTTTATGAAAAGAATATTTTCTTATATGTAAGAGCTATAAATAGAATGTAATATATAACATTAAATATATTAGAATAGATATTAGAAATATGTCTCTAATTTAGTATATATATTAGCACTGTAAAGCTATAGAATTATGAACCATCCCCACCCCCCCGCCAAGTGTCTTGCAACATATCACACAAGAAATTTCCTTGAGGAGAGAACACAAGTAAGTGCTTTTCAACATATAAGAGCCTTCCAATACAGAAACAAGTACATTCTCCCTCACCAAATGTCTCAACGACAGACACAGCAGTTGAAACAGCTGGCCTCTAACTGCCTTTACTAAAAAAATCAAATATCCTCTAAGCAAATAACATCCATGATATGTATATCTAAAACTCTATAAAGTGTCACCGTACTGCTTAAAGATGAGCTTTGTCAAAAAATAAACGAAAAAGTAAGTAATCAGTTACCTCTGTAGAATGGATCAAAATTTTTTTAAACTCAAACATGTTAAAATAATTTAATCATGACATGAGTCTGGAATTATTGAAGTGGTGCTGATGGACACACAGACCATGAGAACATTAGCCCTCATTAATGAGCCACTTTATAATATATGTTTTAAAAAAAAAGCAGCAATAAGAATTTGCAAGTAGTTGCTAAAAAAGAAAATACTGAATTATACAAAATTCTTTCCAATAAAGCAGAATTTGTTATGACAGAACTTATGAAATAATTTGTGAATTAGAAATTAATGTATAGAATTATTGTACACCATTTGACATGAAGATGAAGTCTTAGTCAATTTTCATTTACTTTGCCAGTCATAGGTTTCTCTTTGAAGCATGTCTATTTCAATATACAGAATCTTACTTGGTCATGCAATTATTTGTCCATTTATCCAACAAACATTTACAAGTATCTGCAATATTAATTACTGTGCCAGACACAGACTGAAGATAAACTAAGAAACGTCACCAAATGCCTGAAGGCCACAACATGTATGACTGCAATACAAGGGGAGAAATCTGGCAAGCTCCATAAGATATGAAAGATCTATTGAAAGGACAAAGAAGGAGACAACAATCTCTCTGGCTAGAGAAAGTAAGGAGAGGTGAGAGAAGAAGGTAGAGACCACGGAGGAGGCAGCACCCGAACTGGATCTTAAAGGAGAGAGTACTGCAACAGTACCAGGTGTACTCACTCCCTCAGGAAGATGGAGCAGGTTCCCTGTGAACAGGCTGCCTACTCCCTTCTCTAGCAGGCTCACCTAATTTATTCAAAATACAACCTCACACATCAATCTTTTCAGGAAATACGTGAGACCAACCTCCCCGAGCCTGTCTCCGCATGCTCTCAAAGGCCCTGTGCACACGTCTATCACAGCCCTTTCACAAACTCTACTAAATGCCAGGCTGTCATCCATACTCATAGGCCAGGAAATACTTGAGGAAGAAACGTCTTTCACCTCTGTATCTCTAAAACGTATCAAGTTGCCCGGCACAGCGAGTGCTAAAAGATCTAATGATGAGCTGAATAAACGAATAAAAAATGTACAACTATCATCTACCAAACCCATTTAGGAGGCTATCTAAAAGAGTTGAAGCAGCCAGGCACAGTGAGTGGCTCACACCTATAATCCCAGGTCTTTGAGAGCCCGAGATGGGGGGGATTGCTTTACAGCCAGGAGTTCAAGACCAACCAGCCTGGGGAACACAGAGAGACTGTGTCTTTACAAAAAATAAAAACAAACAACTACTTGGGCATGGTGCCACATGACTATAGTTCCAGCTACTCAGGAGGCTGAGGCAGGAGGATCACTTGAGCCCAGGCATTGGAGGCTGCAGTAAGCTAGGTTCTCACAAACGCACTAGAGCCTGGGTAACAGAGAAACTATGTCTCAAAAACCAAAACAAAAGAGTTGAAGCAAAAAGAAAAGAGAGTTCAAATTGGGACGGTGAAAAATAAGGAAAAAATGAAAAAGGTGTTGAGATAGGGTAAGAAAAAAAAATCAGGCATGCTTGAAAGTTTAGGAAAACTATTGTGCCATTGACAGAGGGGGAAAGTTGATGAGTCTACTGGGAATATGCCAAGTTTGGGGCTGTATTACTAACAAATACCCCTCAGCAGAAATTCAAATTATCCAGAACATTGCCTCAAAAAAATGCAAAAGTACTTATTTCCTCATCAAAACATCAGATTTTAATGTAAACACTAATAGCATAATGTGGCATATCTCAACTATCCACAATTTCTTTATAAAACAGAAAATTTTGATAAACTTTCACTTACTATATTTACATTTAATAAGTTACTTTTATATAAGTTATTCATGCTTTATTTCAATGTGTATACATAATCATTAATAAAATTTCGGCCAGGTGCAGCGGCTCACACCTGTAATCCCAGCACTCTGGGAGGCCCACCTGGGTAGATCACCAGGTCAGGTGTTCAAGATCAGCCTGACAAACATAGTGAAATCCCGCCTCTACTAAAAATGCAAAAATTAGCCGGGCGTGGTGGCATGCACCTGTAATCCCAGCTACTCAGGAGACTGAGGCAGGAGATCACTTGAACCTGGGAGATGGAGGTTGCAGTGAGCGGAGATCGTACCACAGCACTCCAGTTTGGGTGACAGAGCAAGATTCTGTCTCAAAAAGATATATATAAAAAAATTTTAAAAAATTTATCAGACATAGGAAGAAAATAATTTCCTGTTACTAAAAAAAATCAAAATAAATTAAGCATTGCCTATATTTAAGAGAGAGGGTAAAATTATATACTAATATATGAGAAGTAATGCATTTTATTCCATGAGTTTACACATATACCACACAAAATAAAATACAATTTACCTAGAAAATGGGTACATAGATTTATTCCATGAATGACTGATTGCTCCACTGAGATCAGCCAGTTAATTTAAAAAACTCCAGGGTATGAAGAAATAAAAAGAGGTTTCTCTCCTAAAAAAGTTAGGGATAGGGATTACCTCTCAGGGAGATACAAGGGATAAGGATCAACAAAAAGCACACAGGTAGCTTTGAAAGTAGGGAGAATGTTCTAGTTATTGGGTGGAGGCTTACTGAGTGCTTATTGTTATAAAATTAAATATATATGATATAATTACATATATCAAATTTTATGCAGTAAGTTTTAAAATTCCTATGTAATCAACCTAACTAAAGGAAAATAGGAAACCTACTGTAAAACAATTAACTGTATATAAATATTATATCACAATACTTTCTCTGTGTACCTTTATATTACTTGCTGCACCTAAGTTATTTTTCCAACAAATATAGAACTTGACAATTTTATATTTTTCTTTAAATTGCCATCTTTTTGTAAGAATTTGCTACATACAACAATGTTGTTCAAAAGGAAACTACAAAACAACAAAAATTTGTCTTCCATTCTTCACTGGTTAAACAAGATGAACCAGAAGAGTAGAACAGCTTTCTGAGTAGGTTTCTCTGGGATTTGGTGAAGGGCTGAGTTTTTGTTTGCAGTGACAACTGAATCATTTAGAAGAAGTAATCCTAGAAACTTATTGTATAGTGAGATATTTTTAATCAGTTAATGAATTAAGTTTACCAAAATACTTAACTCCCCTTCAACCATTTTCCTACCATTTTATTATAATAACATTTTTCACTATATTGTTTTCCTTCCAGAAGATAGCATGGAGGGACTGTCTGAAACTTCATTTTGATCTTATGTTACAGTAGCATTTAAAAGACTATCTTCTCTCACAAGTTGGAACTCTAAATGTATTTTCCCAAAGAAATACTCAATTCCCCACACTGCAATGGGAAGATAAAATGTAAGGCATAGTGCTTCATATGAAGGACTCTGAGGTTTGTAAGATCAGTTAAGCACACACAGGTGAATACAGAGAGGTTAAGATAAGTTCTCTCTAATAGCTATCAACAGGAGGTGACAATGGAAAGAGTCAGACTTTACAGCCAGAGAAAACTGGATTGAAATCCTGACTCTTAATCAGTTACTAATTTTGAGGCCTTATATAAGACCCTCAGTATCCTTTTTTAAAATGGATATAATATTGTTCTAGGAGGCTGCAGTGTGGGTTAAATAAAATAAAACAAAGTATCTTGTAAATATATACCTATTGTCTCATAGAAGGGACTCTTCAAATAATGGCTATTAATATTTATATTTTTCTAAATTATTATTAATGATGAAGATGGCATTATTGATTTTGGTAGTAATAAACATAGTTCTAAGGAGTTAAAATGAGACTGTAACACCAGAAAAGGGGGTCAGGTAACTAAAAAAATCAATGATGTCACTGTGTCATTGTGTGTAATTACAATGATAGTTAAGAGATTTAAAAACAAAACCAAACAAACTTAACAAAAAAAAGCTGCCCTCTCTCCTCTTCAAATCTGCCAATTTCCCTATGCTAGAGTAAGAGAAGTTATGGCAGATGAAAGGTCTATGATTTCTCCTAAGTATTGCTATATCTCTCTCAACTGGAATTAGAGAAATTTTGTCACTTAAGATATAGCCTACTTCATTTAAAATAATTTTATTCTAAAAATAACTGTATACTGATAATTACAACAAATTTACCATATGAATAACATAACATTTTGTTATAATCAGATATTTAAACTACTTTGAGCAACTTCCCTAAATCGTTTATTTAGACTCTTTTGTTTTTGGGTGGGAGGGCGTGGTACTTAAGCCCCATCTACATTATAGCTTTCAAAATTTCTTTAAATCAATACTATGTGAAAGCCTTTCTTTATATCCCTGGGCAGAAATAATCTTTTCCTCCTTTAAAAGCCCATAGTACTTTATTCATGCTTGAACTGTAACGCCATTTATGTCTTCTATTATGTCTATTTATGTAGATAGCCTTTATTTTTCCTAACACTGTCCACTGAAATCATTTAATATTTATTAAACACATAAAATAAAGTCATATGAATATACTTAATGATCTATAAAGTGATTTGAAATATAAAGATATGTTTCAGGGTTAAAATGTTGCTAATACTCCATTTAACGCATTGCAGTGTAGTTTACTAAAAATATTATTGTAACTTAAAATCTTTAATACAGCCTCTATGTAAATAATCATTAATTAACTGCCAATGATTAAAACACTGTATACATTACACCCCAATAAATAGTGAAGACTGATGTTAAAAAATATACCAACCCAGCCCTAGAGATACTACGAGTTAATCTCAGTATAAGCCCAAGGAAAAGACTTTAAAAATAAATTAAAATTCTAGTTAACAAAAAAGTTAGATGCCCAAGAAAAGCCCAGTACATATAAGATTTCTAGTAATTTGTGATTATTACCATTAAAAAGATCCATAAAAGGTGATGTACTGCTAAATTTTAATTGTTATATTCAGTTTATTCAACATTTCAGTGGAAATGAGAAGTATTAATCTAATTGTCTAAACAAAGTTCTCACACAATCAGGTAGAGGTTTATACTAGTTATTAATATCACAGTACGGCACCTGACAACAACTTTCTTTATTAAGTTTTCTTTATTTAATGAAATACAGAAAAGGATTCTATTATTTCCTGGAAGTGTGGATATACTTTTTTTTATTATTTGTATCTCCTAACTAGTTTTAAATAGCAGTAATGTTTTCATTCAACAAAAGAGGAAAACAAATGTTTAATATCAAGACCTATGAAAGAATGTAAATACAACTAAACGTAAGTAAAGGATACAAAATAATAAGGATGACACATGCCACTTCGGGGTCCATAACTGAATAGTTGGGGAGATTCCATGTACAAATATAAAAATGATTTACTAATTTTTTTCTTAAAACATTGTTCTTGCCAAGAAACCTTCAAATTTTAATTTGTCCAAATTGTTCCAATTTGCCAAATCAATAATGTATAATCAGAACTTAATCCATCTATATAGTTTCGGTTCTACTTCCAATTCAAGACAAGTAACCCTGAAGTTGAGAAATTACAGTACTTTCTTGACTACCTGGATGCCAAAAATAAAAGAAAAGTAGCAAGAATTAGTTTTTAACATCCCTTTTATAACATCAAAAAGGGTTACTTAGGGATATATATATATATATGCATATATATACACACACACACACAACATTTAGATTTTATAGATGAGGCCTAACTTTGTATACATGGGCAAGTAGTTTTATAAAGTCCTGATTCATGTACTACTAGTATCACCAATGTAGGAATTAATAAAACTAGTAAAATCAAAGAATATCAAAGTGCCTTAACTGTTTAAGCCTGAAGTTTTACAGAAATATAAAATGAAATCCCTTTTAACTTTAGCAATAGAGTAGAGGTAACATATACTTGTAAGAACTTATTTTTTAACCCTATACTGTAATGTATTATATTTTACAAAAACAGCGACTGTGGCACATCAGACTCTATATAAACAGTCAAGTGGTTTCTAACGATCAAGAAATACACTGGAAGATGAATGTCAAGAAGCCATTACTTCCATATAAAATATTTTACCACCACGAGGCTTTGAAATGCAGAATAAACCATAGGTACTATTTCTAAAGATATCTGCCATCAGAACCATCAGTCCACTGGATTCTGAACTGTAATCACAGCTCTTCTTGGACTTTATATAATTTGACAACAGTGCACAGTTCTAAACATGTATAAATAAACAGAATATTAAAGCAGCAGAAAAAGTTGGCTTTTGTTAAGTACTACCCTAACTGTGTTTGGGATTAAAATGGTGTAATTTCTAATTCTCATGGTGAAAATATAAGGCAAAAATTCTCTTATCACTATTCAACATTTACTAAGCATGCCCTCAATGCCCATCTAACAAAAACTTTATAGAAGATAGAAGTTACATATAAAATATAAGATGCTTGAGATGCTTCCATACTACTTTTTATTTTCAAAATAAGCGAAATTATATATGAGTGTATTCATTTATATGCTCAGTATAGTATAATGAATGTTCTATGCATGCACATGCTAACACAAAAGGTAAGAAATTCTTCAATTGACTCAGAGTTCCCCAAATATGGTATGTATGACTAACAGCTGAGAGGAAATACAACTGAAACTGTCTGCTGGAAATCCATTAAAATCTAGGCACAGAAAAATGCCTGGTTGACAGTATAGTTGGATGTGCAAATTTATGCAGGAATGTAGCCAAATTTTTGGCAATTCCCTCGTGGTCTTAAATTTATTAACAATAGCCCTTTCTTTTTCAGTTGTAATGTTATATTTAAAGAACATTAGTGGAGTTGGAGAAGCTGCCTGGTCTTTAAAACAAATAGACTAAAGGCTTGGGTATACAGAGTCATGGAATTTCAAATACAAACAAAAATTTGCACAAAAAAAGTATGTTCCACAAAAGTTGCTGTATGCAACTCTCAAAAATCAGTACCTTAGAAAAAACAAGCATACTATTTTGCAATTCATTCTACATTTGCCTTTGAATATATTCATTATTTTTAAATTTTTTCTGCAAAAATGGTTTATTTGGATCATTATTTTCTCTGAAATGAGTGTTATTAAAGAATTAACATGTTAAAACATATCCTCTTAATATACTACTTCACAGATTTATTTTCAGTATTTGCTTGTTGTTAGGAGTAAATTAAGTACTTAACACTTACAAGTCATTCAACAACCATATTTGATTCTCGTTACTCTGTACTGAGCCCTTTCTACGCCCTCAATTCTGGGGAATGTTATATCAAAAAATGAAAACATGGTATTTTTTTCTTCAAGAGTTTATAATTCAATATGAATACAGGTTAAACAAATGAATTCATTCAAAGGCACAAATATTCTACAACCAGCTCCAATTAGTGTTACAATATAAAATAAAATTGTTGACCATTTTGAAGGAAAAGTTCTGTAATTTTTCAGAAGAACAATAATAAGAGGTAAAATTGACACAATACTTCGCAGTTTAAGAAGTGATTCTTATTAAATTCCCTGAATCCTCAGAACCCCCCTGAAAACTCCATAAGTATGATTTCCCATTTTATTGGTGAAGAACCTGATATCGAGAGAAGAGACTTTATACCTAATTAGTAGAGCAAAGATTCAAACGTAGTTCTCATAGCTAAATCAAGGCTGCCACTGGATTTATAAGTTCTTTCACAAAAGTAATCTAATTTGATCATTATGACAACTTTATTAGATAATAATAGCAGATGATATTCATTGACTGCATATTGTGGGGTAGGCGCTGTTCTATGCTGTTAATTCATTCACTCCACACAAAACCCTGTGAGGAAGAACTCTGTTATTACTCCCATTTTACAGATGAAGAAACTGAGGCTCAGAGAATATAGGTAATGTGCCCAAGATCACACAACCAGTAGGTATAGGCATCAGAAGTTAAACTCAGAGCCTTTGGTTGCAGCATTAATAATGTTCTTCACCACCAGCTCACTCTTAGGTAGGTTAACATCAACAGGTTAAGAAACTTGCCCAAAGTCACAAGGAAAAAAAAATTGCAGAGAACAGGCAAGAAGAATGTCTCCTAACTCTTCACCCTAGTACCTTTTCCTAAGTAGAGTAATTAAAATCATTAAATCCAGAAGGGGTAAAAAGCTTTGGGACACGTAGGTAGTTCTTTGAAGCAGAATATGAGCAGGTAAGGAACACTGGTGGAGTAGCAAGGAGAAGAGATTCCATCAGGCCAAAGAAGACTTCTCCACAGATTGAAGGGAAAAGAGAGTAAAATGTATGTGATAAGGCACAAGTATATTTGTTATTCTGATTTAGGGAGCACAAATTCAGATGAGTGAAGAGGGATGGCTCTAATTAAGAAAATTAGTAAAAGTGAAGCACTACACTGATTTGTTTTGAAAGAAACACCACCAAAAATCTTGGAACAGGTATTGTAATGCTTTCAAAAGAAACGATACCTCCACCACAGCCAAAATTATCTAGCACACAGAAGGAAATAAGAGAAGCACTGAAAGATTCTAACTACACATTTTCATTTTTTTTTAATTAAAATGACACTTAGAGTTTAGCGATTCCTTTTCACTGTTAAAACCTTCCTGTGGAGTAGAGACTAAGAGAACATAATTAACATAATATCCTTCTCATTAGTTTTCATACCATGATTCTATGGTGCTGGTTACTTTATAGATCTTCCTCAGAATCATGTCAAAATCAGATGAAAGAAATTAAAACAACATCCCATGCAAATGGATAAACTAAAATGCCAACCTAAACCTAAAGTGCATGTAAAAAGTAGAATTTGCAATAAATATGGAAAAACTAATCATAGCAGAGACCAAAAGCAATGATGCCAGGACTTTGGTAAGAAGCACTTTTGAAAAGACATATTAAATGAAGAAAACTAAACCTAATGGAATTTCTTCTCTCATTACTTGAAATAAACCAGGTCACTGAGATGAGCGTACACTATGGTATTTTGTTCATTTTCATTTCATTTTTATTTCATCAAACCATAAATTCCCATGGAACTACCTCAGACACGTGCCCACAATAATTGGAATGCCTAACATTTCAGCATAAGTACTTTTGCATGAGTTCAACTAAATAAAAAGAATGCAGTGAGAGTCCTCCAAGTTTTTTGCTTATGTCAACAGCTATTTTACGAGTATGAATTATCTCTGTAGCTATAAACTACATGTGTAAAATACATTACATGCGTCTGTGTGAAGCCTTAACACGAAGATCAAGTAAAGGTCTGAGCTGCACACAGAAACATCAAAATAAAACTAAACTTCCTAGAATATAGCAATCATAAATTTTTTTCTTATCAAAGCTATTACTGTTAAATATACCTTGATGAATTAAGTTCAAGTGTAACTACAATTGAAATATATGATTCAACTGAGCTATGACCTATTTTCCTCCCAAAAGCAAAAGGGAATTATGACAGTTGTGAGACTTATATTTTTCCATTCCATCGTCTTTCTAAAAGTTATTTTATACTTAAACTATAAGCAAAATGCACCTGACATTTATTTGCTTTAAAATATAGTTATTCATGCTATTGCCTGTAGGACAGAGAGAATTTTAATAGCAATGTATCGAATAATAATTATATCTTTCCATTTATTTTTAAACTGTACAGACCAAGAATCATTCAGGAAGAAAATAATCTCAATATGTAATATGATACCTAAGTCTAAAATTCAGTTATAACTACATGATATATTTACATACAACAGAACCTATAATCAACATGACACATACAAAATTAACCAATATATGTGGTTGAAAATACCCACCCCTAGCAGAAAGCTTTTTGGTGTTGATAATTTTGGCAGCATATTCTTGTCCAGTAGGAATTTTCATACATCTTCTCACCACTGAGAATGCCCCCCTGGAAACCAATAATTAGCAGGTCATTAATATAACAGACATAACATTCCATTAAAAAATTTATAAAATCTGAGCATTTTTATTGATTTTAGTGGATTGCCAGTGAAGTACAGTAATATCCAGTAAATGAACAATTCTTCCTGGAAACCTAGACTTTCTTTAATGTTGAAGAATAAAAATAAATTTTATTTAACTGGGAGCACACATTATTAATCAACAAAATGAAAGGAACTGCCAATTATGACCGCTCTTGTTTGCACAAGAAATTTGAAAACATTTTACAGTTCACACTCACAGCACCAAATGCTCTGAGAAAAACCCTGCACAGAAGAGAGCAGAGGAAGAGCAGCAAAAAAATCTGCTGCCTACTTACTTTGGTAGGAAACAAAAAATTAATGTGTTCCAAGTAAGTAAACATGGCGATTACTTTCATTAAAATATCAATCTTGAGCACATTAGTGTGGTTTAACAAATCCTGGTATGGTGATTTCTCTATGTCTTGTTTTGGGCTGGGGGAGGGGAGAGATTTGAATTAAGCTGCTCTTCCGACATATTCTCCATGTTTTAACACCAGACAATATATACATATATAATTTTTATTACCTTCAAAAATATTTACCTTTCCTTTAATTACAGTATAAACCAACAACATACATATAAACGCACCCCTTTCATAAAAGTAACAGTCGAAACTAGTGAAAGAGGAATTGGGTTTGGGTTCAATGCTACTAAAATCAGCATTCATGGCTCGGCCCCTAGGTCCCTTTACACAAGTCCTCAGTAGATCTCCTGCCTCCTTCCCTAGCATCTCCAAGTAGTTCTACCAGTTAGGTAAAGGAGGTGGTTTTACACAATGCTAGGCTACTCTTAAGAGCGCTCTCAGTCTCCAGAGGGCTTTTCCGCTGCCTGTATAAATAAATCCTCCCAGAGAACGCAAAGATGCACACGTAAATCCTAGGAAGAATGATGGTGAGCGGTAATCTGGTGCAAAGAATAACAGTGGATATAGGGCAAGGGGTTGGGTTCTGTTGGGTGGCCCTTTTCCTGGACAGAACAACTACTGGATGCGAAATAGTCTCCATGCCAAGTTGAACTTTCGGCATCAATAAATATGGCACCGTCTGAGGCTGTGAGTTCTCCTCAGTACATGGGTCACACGGCCGACACGCCGGCTAACCAGGAGGCATCTCTATTTACAGAAAACATGATCTATGTTGCATTTTACATGGGTTCTAATTTCCTCTCCAAACACACATTACACACAGGCGCGCGCGCACACTTCTCAGGATGACAGCTACAACTGCAGAGATCGTAAATTCACTAAGTCTCTCAGTGCAGAAGGGTGGGGGACCGGGAAAAGGTGGGCAAGGGACTATCGAAATGAGCCACAGCCGGGGCAAGGGTCCTACGCCTTCTGTGTTCCCTCCCCTTACTAAGATAGCACCTTCCCCAGAGCTGACAAACCAGGGGCCCTCCTCCCACTCCTCTCGTCTCCCAAACTCCCTCGCCCCAAGACGGAGGCCGGTGGGTCTGGGGCAACGCGACCCGCCCTCAGCTGGAAAGGGGACATGAGGATGCCGGGCAAAGGCGCTTACTTTCCAAGCTCCTCGAAAAGCTGATACTCGTCCGTGAACCTGGTGCAGGTTGTGGTTGAAGCCATCCTTGGTCCGGGCTGTGCCCTGGCTGGGAGCGCGACGGACGAGAAGCGAGCAGACGCGCGGCTAACCCCAGGATTGGCCCCGCGGCGCTGTCACCCAGGGCCGCCCTTACTTTCCTGGTCCGAAAGTAGCTCGCCCGCGATGGAGTGTGCGCAGGGGCGGGGCGGGAGGGGAGATGACCAGAAACGGTGGCGTGGGGTCTCCTCCCCACGGTCCGCCGATCCTCCTCCTCCTGCGGGCGTCGCTTCCTTCTTCTCCACTGGACGCTCCACCCGCCCCTTTTCCAGTCCCTGTCCCCAAATACAGGGGGTAAAGTATTCAAGAAGAGGGGGCCGGGAAATGGAAAAACAGCCGGGCACGGGGCGAGTGGCAAGCAGTTGCGAAACGATCCGCACTGGAGGCAGGAGGGGTAGAAGCAGAGGGGAGGGAGTCCGAGGGGGCGGAGGTGGAGTGCAGCGGGGCCGAGGCCGCGGAGCCCGGAGCGGACAGCCAGAGCCCAGCGGCAGCTGTCAGCAGGCTCAGGCGCGGAGCGCGCCCGGGGCTCGGGCGAGCGTGCGCGCCCGGGACCGGCTTCCCTCCAGCGGGCAGCAGCGGATCCGGCGAAGCGAGGCACCTTGACTGCCTCGCGCTGCTCACGAGCCCGCGCGGCTTCAAGACGGCGCAGCGAGAGAAAGAGCGCTCGGCTCGGACGAAGCCTCGTCTGCCGTCCCCAGGCCTCCGTCTCCTCCCCTGGCGCCTCCTCCCGCCGCTCCCTCCGCCAGCCAGCACCCCCTCCCTGGCGAAGCCCCCTCCTCGCTGGTCCCACACCTCCCTCTAGCGACTCCAAGTGTGTCCCTTCGTGGATCTCTCGCTATCCCTCCTTCGGTCGCACACACAAGCACACCCGTCTAGGAGAAACCAGGTGGGTGGAGGATTTGCGGGGGAGAAGCCTGGAGGTTTGGGTGAATGAGGCGAGACGTCAGTTAACCATTTAAACCCGCACAGAGAAGCCTGCCTCAATCTGGGGCTGACTGAGCGGGAAGATGCAGGGCAACTCGAGGATGGCCCGGGGCTGCCGCCCTTGGTCGCGGTAGCCCACGCCCCTGTTTTGGGCGCTGGGCAGCAGTGACTTCTCTAGGCCGGCTGCCGGGCCACGACACCCGGTGTGGCCGAGCAAGGGAGAGCAACCACATCTCCACGCCACTCAAAGTTGACACAGCAGGGGCCGGATGTGGGCCGTTCATTGCTGTCAGAGAAGGTCCCAACCCTTCCCACAGCCACCAGCGACTGTTGGGGCAAAACCCAACCTCAGCGGGGTTCACTGCGTCGCCAGCTCCCCAGAACCGGGAGCAGGTTGTCTCCCTCCCCCGCAGCCCCTTCTGCAAGGGGCAATGACGACCCCTGAGCCACATTTCACTTGCCACCTCCAGGCCCACCTCCCCCGCTGTTTTCCAGGATGGTGGCTGAGGCTCTGGCAATTCCCAAAGACCTTTGCTTTGGCTATGAACGTTAAAAGAATGAAGGCAAAAACTCCACCACTCAACCACACCTTCCCTTCCCTTCTGAGTAACTCCCCTGTAACCTCAGTAAGTTCTGATAGTAAGGCGAGTTCTCGCGATATTTCCCACTCTGGCGGCCGGGGCGAGGTAGTAGGAAGGTTGGGTGTCGGTCACGCGACCCGGTGGGGGCTGACGTCATTCACATCACGTAAACGCGTCTAGCCTGTTTCGCTTTGCAAAGGGAAAAAGGAAAACGGGAGGTCGTGTGTACTTTGCTTTCAGCCAGATAGTGGGACTTGAGTGCACTCCGTAAATGGCTATCTGAAAAACCACTTAGTGGTTCAAGAATGTGTCCTTCCCTTTAGCATATCTGCCATTGTTTTCAGTAGGAGGAAAAAAAAGTATGCATTACAATTTAAAATAGATAAATTGCTGCCGATTGCTACAACAACTTCTGGGCCCTCTTTCCCGTTCTCTTTAATAAAACTATGCAATTGCAAATTTAGACGCAGACCGAAAACAGCGTTATGGACGAGTTTTTTCAAATTACTGCCTTTTGTTCTACAGCACGGGACTATAAAAACCTTGCAATCCTATTGCTAATTTGCTCGTAGTATTACTTCAGAGACTTAAAATTTCACAGCTGAAAGATAAAACATAACTTGGAAACACAAGAGAATCTAAGATTTAAAGGCGCTGCTGCTTGCTCCCAGAGACTATTAATTGTTACTTTGTGGTCATAGATTATCCTAATTCCTTTTTTCCTGATCTGGGAAACACTTCTGCCAATGACTGAGCTTTTACTGAAGTACTAAAAATGTTCACAGATTTTAACGTTTAATACAACAAAATTGAAGTTCGCATGTTGTTTTGATTCCCAGCGTAAAAGGCAAGGAATAACTGCGTAAAATGTAGTGCTGTAGAAAAAGATGATACCAAAAATTGCATAAAAGTAATATGGTCTCTAAATATTAATAAATGGGCTATAAATTGAAAAAAACACACAATTTGGTCTTGGCTAAAGATTTTTAATATCTGAATTATTTAGCAACGTGGCTCCAAGGTGTTAATGAAATAATTTAATATTTTTCCCTGAATCTAAGAATGAAACAAAGTAAAATTAAAACAATAAATAAAGGTAATATAAAAGTTTACATCTGGGAAGAAAATTGTTTCTTAAATATTCAAGTAATGAAGTCTACATAATTACAGTATTTATCTCAGTTATTTAAACTACCAATAATTGTAAGTGGTTATAATTGTACAGTACAATAAAGGAAATATAACTGAGTTTTAATACTGATGTATTATTAGACAATAAATGTGTACATTCTTTACAGCAAACACTGCGTAAGCTGTACGTGCTCTTTCTTTGATTTATATTTTATACTAAATATTTCGCTTATTTGAACAAATATTTACAGTTATTTCTGAAGTTTGAACCTCGTTAAGTAGTCAGATTAGCCGGGCGCGGTGGCTCACGCCTGTAATCTCAGCACTTTGGGAGGCTGAGGCGGGTGGATCATCTGAAGTCAGAGGTTCGAAACCATCCTGGCCAACATGGCAAAACCCTGTCTCTAATAAAAATACAAAATTAGCCGGGCATGGTGGAGTATGCCTGTAATCCCAGCCACTTTGGAGGGTGAGGCAGGAGAATCGCTTGAACCTGGGAGGACGAGGGAGGTTGCAGTGAGCTGAAATCGCACCATTGCACTCCAGCCTGGGCAGCAAGAGCAAAACTCCGTCTGAAAAAAAAAAAAAAAAAGTAGTCAGATCAAAGATTTTTTTGTTGTTCTACTTCAACATCATTTCAGGAATAGCTGCAAAATAGAGTTAAATTCTAAAAAGTGTAGAAAGTGTATACCTATAAACAGAATAACACTGGATATTAGTGCCAAATGCATTTACATTTCATCATACATGCCTTATTAACTGCATGTCTGATGAACATGGTGGGGGAAGTTGAGAGGGAGAGTTAGTGAATAAAAAGTTAGTCATTAAAGTTGTTAACGATAATGAGGCAGGTTTATTCAATGGGGTCCAGGTGATCAGAACCACTGCAACCAGGTCTTGCAGGAGGAGAGAGAGATTGGACTCTATTCCAACTCTTTTTTTTTTTTTTTTTTAAATACTTTAAGTTCTAGGGTACATGTGCACAATGTGCAGGTTTGTTACATATGTATACATGTGCCATGTTGGTGTGCTGCACCCATTAACTCATCATTTACATTAGGTATATCTCTTAATGCTATCCCTCCCCCCACATCACAATAGGACCTGGTGTGTGATGATCCCCTTCCTGTGTCCAAGTGATCTCATTGTTCAGTTCCCACCTATGAGTGAGAACATGCGGTATTTGGTTTTCTGTTCTTGCTACAGTTTGCTGACAATGATGGTTTCCAGCTGCATCCATGTCCCTACAAAGGAAACGAACTAATCCTTTTTTATGGCTGCATAGTGTTCCGTGGTGTATATGTGCCACATTTTCTTAATCCAGTCTGTCACTGATGGACATTTGGGTTGATTCCAAGTCTTTGCTATTGTGAATAGTGCCGCAATAAACATATGTGTGCATGTGTCTTTATAACAGCATGACTTATAATCCTTTGGATATATCCCCAGTAATGGGATGGCTGGGTCAAATGGTATTTCTAGTTCTAGATCCTTTAGGAATCGCCACACTGTTTTCCACAATGGTTGAACTAGTTTACAGTCCCACCAGCAGTGTAAAAGTGTTGCTATTTCTCCACATCTTCTCCAGCACCTGCTGTTTCCTGATTTTTTAATGATTGCCATTCTAACTGGTATGAGATGGTATCTCATTGTGGTTTTGATTTGCATTTCTCTGATGGTGAGTGATGATGAGCATTTTTTCATGTGTCTGTTGGCTGTATGAACGTCTTCTTTTGAGAAGTGTCTGTTCATATACTTTGCCCACTTTTTGATGGGGTTGTTTGTTTTGTTCTCGTAAATTTGATTGAGTTCTTTATAGGTTCTAGATATTAGCCCTTTGTCGGATGAGTAAATTGCAAAAATTTTCTCCCATTCTGTAGGTTGCTTGTTCACTCTGATGGTAGTTTCTTTTGCTGTGCAGAAGCTCTTCAGTTTAATTATATCCCATTTGTCAATTTTGGCTTTTGTTGCCATTGCTTTTGGTGTTTTAGACATGAAGTCCTTGCCCATGCCTATGTCCTGAATGGTATTACCTAGGTTTTCTTCTAGGGTTTTTATGGTTTTAGGTCTAACATTTAAGTCTCTAATCCATCTTGAATTAATTTTCATATAAGGCGTAAAGAAAGGATCCAGTTTCAGCTTTCTACTTATGGCTAGTCAGTTTTCCCAGCACCATTTATTAAATAGGGAATTCTTTCCCCATTTCTTGTTTTTGTGAGGTTTGTCAAAGATCAGATGGCTGTAGATGTGTAGTATTATTTCTGAGGGCTCTGTTGTGTTCCATTGGTCTATATCTCTGTTTTGGTACCAGTACCATGCTGTTTTGGTTACTGTAGCCTTGTAGTATAGTTTGAAGTCAGGTACCATGATGCCTGCAGCTTTTTCTTTTGGCTTAGGACTGTCTTGGCAATGTGGGGTCTTTTTTGGTTCCATATGAACGTTAAAGCAGTTTTTTCCAATTCTGTGAAGAAAGTCATTGGTAGCTTAATGGGGATGGCATTGAATCTATAAATTACCTTGGGCAGTATGGCCATTTTCACAATATTGATTCTTCCTATCCATGAGCATGGTATGTTCTTCCATTTGTTTGTGTCCTCTTTTATTTCACTGAGCAGTGGTTTGTAGTTCTCCTAGAAGAGGTCCTTTACATCCCTTGTAAGTTGGATTCCTAGGTATTTTATTCTCTTTGAAGCTATTGTGAATGGGAGTTCATTCATGATTTCACTCTCTGTTTATCTGTTACTGGTGTATAAGAATGCTTGTGATTTTTGCACATTGATTTTGTATCCTGAGACTTTGCTGAAGTTGCTTATCAGCTTAAGGAGATTTTGGGCGGATACAATGGGGTTTTCTATATATACAATCATGTCATCTGCAAAGAGGTACAATTTGACTGCTTCTTTTCCTAACTGAATACCCTTGATTTCTTTCTCTTGCCTGACTGCCCTAGCCAGAACTTCCAACACTATGTTGAATAGGTGTGGTGAGAGAGGGCATCCCTGTCTTGTGCCAGTTTTCAAAGGGAATGCTTCCAGTTGTTGCCCATTCAGTATGATATTGGCTGTGGGTTTGTCATAAATAGCTCTTATTATTTTGAGATATGTTCCATCAATACCGAATTTATTGAGAGTTTTTAGCATGAAGTGCTGTTGAATTTTGTCAAAGGCCTTTTCTGCATCTATTGAGATAATCATGTGGTTTTTGTCTTTGGTTCTGTTTATATGCTGGATTACATTTATCAATTTGTGTATGTTGAAGTAGCCTTGCATCCCAGGGATGAAACCCACTTGATCATGGTGGATAAGCTTTCTGATGTGCTGCTGGATTTGGTTTGCCAGTATTTTATTGAGGATTTTTGCATCGATGTTCATCAGGGATATTGGTCTAAAATTCTCTTTTTTTGTTGTATCTCTGTCAGGCTTTGGTATCAGGATGATGTTGGCCTTTTAAAATGAGTTAGGGAGGATTCCCTCTTTTTCTATTGATTGGAATAGTTTCAGAAGGAATGGTACCAACTCCTCCTTGTACCTCTGGTAGAATTTGGCTGTGAATCCGTCTGGTCCTGGACTTTTTTTGGTTGGTAGGCTATTAATTATTGCCTCAATTTCAGAGCCTGCTATTGGTCTATTCAGGGATTCAACTTCTTCCTGGTTTAGTCTTGGGAGAGTGTAAGTGTCCAGGAAATTATCCATGTCTTCTAGGTTTTCTAGTTTATTTGTGTAGAGGTGTTTATAGTATTCTCTGATGGTAGTTTGTATTTCTGTGGGGTCGGTGATGATATCCTGTTTATCATTTTTTATTGTGTCTATTTGATTCTTCTCTCTTTTTTCTTTATTAGTCTTGCTAGCAGTCTATCAATTTTGTTGATCTTTTCAAAAAACCAGCTCCTGGATTCATTGATTTTTTTGGAGGGTTTTTTGTGTCTCTATCTCCTTCAGTTCTGTTCTGATCTTAGTTATTTCTTGCCTTCTGCTAGCTTTTGAATGTGTTTGCTCTTGCTTCTCTAGTTCTTTTAATTGTGATGTTAGAGTGTCAATTTTAGATCTTTCCAGCTTTTTCTTGTGGGCATTTAGTGCTATAAATTTCCCTCTACATACTGCTTTAAATGTGTCCCAGAGATTCTGGTATGTTGTATCTTTGTTCTCATTGGTTTCAAAGAACATCTTTATTTCTGCCTTCATTTCGTTATTTACCCAGTAGTCATTCAGGAGCAGGTTGTTCAGTTTCCATGTAGTTGAGCGGTTTTGATTGAGTTTCTTAGTCCTGAGTTCTAGTTTGATTGCACTGTGGTCTGAGAGACAGTTTGTTATAATTTCTGTTCTTTTACGTTTGCTGAGGAGTGCTTTACTTCCAACTATGTGGTCAATTTTGGAATAAGTGTGATGTGGTGCTGAGAAGAATGTATATTCTGTTGAATTGGGGTGGAGAGTTCTGTAGATGTCCATTAGGTCTGCTTGGTGCAGAGTTGAGTTCAATTCCTGGATATCCTTGTTAACTCTCTGTCTCGTTGATCTGTCTAATGTTGACAGTGGGGTGTTAAAATCTCCCATGATTGTTGTGTGGGAGTCTAAGTCTCTTTGTAAGTCTCTAAGGACTTGCTTTATGAATCTGGGTGCTCCTGTATTGGGTGCATATATATTTAGGATAGTTAGCTCTTCCTAATGAATTGATCCCTTTACCATTATGTAATGGTCTTCTTTGTCTCTTTTGATCTTTGATGGTTTAAAGTCTGCTTTATCAGAGACTAGGATTAAAACCCCTGCTTTTTTTGTTTTCTATTTGCTTGGTAGATCTTCCTCCATCCCTTTATTTTGAGCCTATGTGTGTCTCTGCATGTGAGATGGGTCTCCTGAATACAGCAAACTGATGGGTCTTGAATCTTTATCCAATTTGCCAGTCTGTGTCTTTTAATTGGACCATTTAGTCCATTTACATTTATGTTAATATTGTTATGTGTGAACTTGATCCTGTCATTATGATATTAGCTGTTTATGTTGCTTGCTAGTTGATGCAGTTTCTTCCTAGCATCAATGGACTTTACATTTTGACATGTTTTTGCAATGGCTGGTACCTGTTGTTCCTTTCCATGTTTAGGGCTTCCTTCAGGATCTCTTGTAGGGCAAGCCTGGTGGTGACAAAATCTCTAAGCATTTGCTTATCTGTAAAGGATTTTATTTCTCCTTCACTTATGAAGCTTGGTTTGGCTGGATATGAAATTCTGGGTTGAAAATTCTTTTCTTTAAGAATGTTGAATATTGGCCCCCACTGTCTTCTGGCTTGTAGAGTTTCTGCCGAGAGATCTGCTGTTAGTCTGATGGGCTTCTCTTTGTGGGTAACCCAACTTTTCTCTCTGGCTCCCCTTAACATTTTTTCTTTCATTTCAACTTTGGTGAATCTGACAATTATGTGTCTTGGAGTTGCTCTTCTGGAGGAGTATCTTTGTGGCTTTCTCTGTATTTCCTGAATTTGAATGTTGGCCTACCTTACTAGGTTGGGGAAGTTCTCCTGGATGATATCCTGCAGAGTGTTTTCCAACTTGGTTCCATTTTGCCCGTCACTTTCAGGCACATCAATCAGATGTAGATTTGGTCTTTTCTCATAATCCCATATTTCTTGGAGGCTTTGTTCATTTCTTTTTACTTTTTTTTCTCTACACTTCTCTTCTCACTTCATTTCGTTCATTTGCTCTTCAATCACTGATACTCTTTCTTCCAGTTGATCGAGTTGGTTACTGAAGCTTATGCATTTGTCACATAGTTCTCATGTTATGGTTTTCATCTCTATCAGTTCTTTTAAGGTCTTCTCTGCATTGATTATTCTAGTTATCCATTCATCCATTCTTTTTTCAAGGTTTTTAGTTTCTTTGCACTGGTTATGTAGTTCCTCCTTTGGCTCTGAGAAGTTTGATCAACTGAAGCCTTCTTCTCTCAACTCGTCAAAGTCATTCTCTGCTCAGCTTTGTTCTGTTGCTGGCGATAAGCTGCGTTCCTCAGTTGGAAATGCAGAAATCACCTGCCTCTGTGTCACTCAGGCTGGGAGCTGGAGGCTGGAGCTGTTCCTATTCGGCCATTTTGGGCGCACCCTCTATTCCAAGTCTTAAAAGGCCAGGTGGGGATTTACAAGCAAGAAGCAGGGTAGAGGATTGCGGATATAAAATGACTGGGTATTCTCCCTCTTTCCTCTTTGGCAACTCAGAATTTTAAAAAATCCAATACTTCAGTAGTTTCACTGAGAAAGTACAAGTTTTTAATGCTTACATTAACAGAGGCAGATATTAACAGATAATTCATTGATTTCCCTTGCTACAAAGTTATAAGATAACAAACAACAAAGAGATAATGTTATCTCTATAGCTCCCCAAAGTACAGAGTCCATCAGTAAAAAGCAGATTCCTGTGAAAATTTTAGCAGGTGCTGTGTTGAAGCCACTCTTCACTGCAGATTTGGAGGCTAGGGGAAAAAAGCAACAGCAAGTTGCTGCCTTTCCAAACTATGATAACTAAACCATATAGAGCCAGACAGATAGTCTACTGATGATCAGATAATCCGTTTACCAGACGATCCATTAGTGCAAGATGAATTTGCGGGTAAGAAATAAATTATTCATAAATGCAAAGCTAACAACAGAAGAGATTTTCTTTGTTTCATCATGTGCTGAAAGAATTTTCTTCCTAAAAATAAAAATAAATGTGCAAATAAATAAGAAAATAAGTGATATCCATACAATGAAGAAATGTCTCTTTTGCATTACTTCCAAGTACATTGGTCAGCATGCTTGATCCTCCATGAACATACATGTATCCCTGACACTCTGCTAAAATAATTGCCGTAGGAAGGTACATTAAATAAGATGTAGAATTCACAATAATTATATAAAAGGTTATAGAGTCATTAATAAAGAAAATAAATTAACAGATTTTGACTCTTCTGTGTACCTGTAATGATTTTCACTGACTTTCAACTGTTGCAAACCCTTATTACACTGGACTGTAATTAGACTGTCAGACCCTTCCTGGCAGGGACTATCATTCAGTCCCCCTACCGCATCACTAGCACAGGGTTTCTGCCACAACAGGTGCTCAAAAATACCTTTTTTTAAAAAAAATGAATATTATGGTATTAACAGTCCTGTCTTTCCAAATATTAAAAATGCCCAATCTTTAATAGGGTATAACGAGGCCCCTTTGTTGCAATATTTAGTAGATTCTTTGTAATCCTGAAGTAACTTGACTTCTCTCTATAATTTCATAGTCTTGACCTGAAATTCTCTGTGTTGGTTTTCATGTCTGATACCACACTTTCTATTCACAACACCTCACCCATTCCACAACATTTCTGCCTCTTTTCTTCAGTATCATTCCTGGTCTCCTTTTTCTCTGCCTCTGTGGTAAGTGGTAGTGCTTCCAACCTAGGATTCCATCTTAGGTTGCCTTTTTTTCTCATTTTACACAGCTTTCCTAGGCTGCCTTCATAACTATCACTGTGTTAATTATCATATGTCTTAAATTTGACTCTCCAGATGTAGACCCTAAGACAAGAATGTATGGAAAAGGAATTTATTGAGGTAGTGTTTCCAGGGACAAGGATAATGTTAAAGAAAAAAAATCTCATTCAGTGACACTTTCTGAAGTATAGTAAGACAGATTTTATTCAAACTATCACAGTAGGTACAGTGACCACTACAAGGGGGTTTTGCGGTAGGGGAGAGAGATAGGGCTCAACTTCAAATGCAGAAAAAAAGAAAAAAAAAGGAAAAAGTGGGAATTTATATCTAAGGAGTGGGGGTGGAGGAAGGTAGATGAATGGAAAATTACTAAAAGGAAACTACTGAGGTAAGGGGATAGTCTGGCTAAACCTACCTAACAAGATTCTTACTGGAGGCAGGCTGGAAGAGTCTGGATAAACAAACTTGGCAGAATTCTTAATAAAATTGGGCTGATGCAAACATTTGACATGGAAATTCAAACGTCGAGGGTAGGAAAGAGGATTGCGAGAAGCCTAACTAAAAGTTGGTCAAGGAGAGACTCTTTGTCAGTAGAGAAGTGGAGAACATGGGACAAAGACAATGCAAAAACAAAAAGCAGCATGTCCCTTCAAGCAAAGTCCCAGCATCAGCCTTATCTTCAGGGAGCTCTGGAGTATATGTTGTACCCAGTTTTGTTGCCCTGAAAGCAAGGGCTTTCCTATTCCTTCACCAGTCATTCATTGATCACTAGCAATGGAAGAGGGAAACAAACAGACATAAACTCCCTTGGGGTCAGGGTCTGGCCATCCTTTCTGGCAGGCTGAACAGCTCCAGTGGCTCCAGAGTATGCCACTGAGGAAAACAGTCACAGGTAGATTACAGCACTACAGGAAAAGACTGCAGAAGTCACAGAATTAGGGCATGGGCACAGAACTGGGATTCCAGAGAATGGAGAGGGGAAGCACCAACAGAATCAGCTGGATACTAAAGTGCTAATGACCCTGCAATCTGTCTGTAGCAAAGATCTTTTTCTGAACTTCAGACTCGTATTGCCCACTCCCTACAGGAAACTTCCTCTTGGACATTGCACCTCTGACTCAACATGTCTAAAATCAACATGTCTTCCTTCTACATCTGCACCTCCTCTATATCTCAGTGAAATTTCAGGGTCATCCCACAAGCAATCACAAGTCTATATACATCATAACATTCCTACTGTAAATGCCTTAGTTTAGGCCACCATCATTTCTCACTTGGATTCAGAGGAATTCATACTAAAGAAATCTATCATGTCTCTTCTCAGTATAGATATCATTATTAGCTCCCCATATATCTTTAGGAAAAAGTTCAAAAAGTCTTTAGTACACCCTACCAGGCATTTCAAAGTCTGCTCCCTGCTTAGTTTCATATTCATTCTTTGTACCCACACATACTCTAACTCCTAAACATTTCTAGAATTATCCAGCCATTTCTCATTAGCAGCATTCTAGATCAAACTATTGTCTTCTCTCAACCAGTTTGCGGAAACAACCTCCTAACTGCATTAATAGTTGTGCTTTCTTCCCTCTCCTACACACAACTGAGAGAAACATCTTTTGAAAATAAATTTGATCCCATCATTCCTTTGCTAAAATGTTTCAGTTATATCTCTAGTGATCTTGAAATAAAGACCAAAATCTATCATGGTTTAAAAAACCTTACATGATCCTCCAATATTGTTATACTTACTATGATTAGTATTTTAACCTGTCCGAAAATTTTGGAATGGTGTGAGGCAGGCAGGTATCTACTTTCATTTTCTTTTCCCCTCAAATGGATAGCTAGTTTTGCCAGTGCATTAACTGAATAGTCCATCTGTCCATCTTTATCTTTTCCCACTTGTTTGAAAGATCTTTTCTTTTCTTTTTTTTTTTTCCAGAGACAGAGTCTCACTCTGCTTCCTAGGCAGTGGCGTGCAGTGGTGCGATCTCAGCTCACTGCAACCTCCACCTCCCGGGGTCAAGCAGTTCTTGTGCCTCAGCCTCCCGAGGAGCTGGAACTACAGGCATGTACCACCATGTCCAACTTTTTGTATTTTCGGTAGAGACAGGTTTTCACCCTGTTGCCCAGGCTGGTCTCAAACTCCTGAGCTCAGGCAATCTTTGGCCTCCCAAAGTGCACAGGTTACAGGCATGAGCCACTGTGCCTGGCCTGAAAGACCTTAAAAAAAAAAATCATATATTCATTTACATTGGATTGCTTAATTACTCTTTATTATGTTCAATTTATCACTTTGTCACTTCCTTTAACAATACTATTCTCTTGATTCATGTAGCTTTAGAGGAGGGCAGCATTTCTCTCAGCATTCTTGATTTTTAAAACTTAACTTTTTCTAAAAGCCAATGGCTTAGCCTTTAAATTACTTTGGTCAAAAGTCAAAAATTCTTTTTTCATCATGTAGGGGCCAATACCAAGGATTCACTATATGCTATATATCAGGTAGTTGATACAAACTATACTCAAAATAGACTTTAGAATATATTTGTAATCTATTATCACCAAACCTACAGAATTATAGTACTCTGTCTCATTTACATAATGAGCGGTCCAGCCAATTTATTATTATTATTATTCTTATATTATTATTAAGATAGAGTCTCCCTGTCTCCTGGAGTGAAATGGCACGATCTTGGTTCACTACAACCTCCACATCCCAGGTTCAAGCGATTCTCCTGCCTCAGCCTCCCAAGTAGCTGGGATTACAGGCGCCCACCACTATGCTCGGCTACTTTTTGTATTTTTAGTAGAGATGGAGTTTCACCACGTTGGCCAGGTTGGTCTCGAACTCCTGACATCAGGTGATCCACCGGTCCCGAGCCTCCCAAAGTGTTGGGGTGACAGACGTGAGCCACCTCGACTGGTGCTAATTTATTATTATTCAGGTGCTATTTATTCATTTCCTACATCGTCAAGGGCCCTGTTCTTATTCCTCTGCTTTTTTGTTTCCTAGAGTTGGCTTAGACTTGTTGATTCATTCCTTCAAAAAGCAGAAAGAAGATTTAAAAATCTGTTTTTCTAATGACTTAACGCATGAGGCTAAACCTAACCACTAAGGTCTGTTCCATCCTGCTACACAAGTAAGGTTTGGGCTGAATACATAGCTAGAATGCCAGATTTCCCTGTTTTGAGATTAACTTTTTGGCAAAGAAATGGAGCAGAAATGATATATGCCGCTTCCAGACCTGGCTCATGAAAACCTGCCATGCATGTTCTCTAATGTTCTTCAGTCTCTGAATAACTGGGATGGCAATTCCTAGGGCAATCTTTTAAGTATCATATTGAAGACTGCAGAACCAGTGTCATCCTGGGTCCCTGAAAGACTTCATACAACAGAGCTGCTGCTAATATGGAACCCTTGCTCTGACCAAAGAAATAAACTTCCTGTTCTTTAAGGAACCAAATGTTGAGGATTCTATTTGTTTCTGTAATTTAGCCTCCCCTATCTAAAATAAAGCACAGAAACAAATTTTTAAAATCAAGAGTGCTATATAAATATTTATTATAACTTAAACCTTAAGAATAAAATTATGATTAAACGACAACATGTGATTTGCATTAAGGCCATATTTTATTTTTGTCTATTGTACCTGTGTCCATTAGTGTGGTAATTGAGAGTTAGCTATATTGTAGAATGGCCCAACTCCAGCCAGAACAACTCTCTTTATAGTTAAATAATTTTTTTTTAAGAAACACTACATTCTCGTTCCTATTTTCCCCGCCTTCTTCCCCCACTGCCCCCACACATGATTTCCATTCAATGAGGAAAACAGATTTTTAAAGGTTCTGAAAGTTATGACAATACCATTGGAAAAGGTGATGCATCTTTATCTTTAAACTCTCCCATTTTTAATGCTTTTCTATTTCATTTATCAGTGGTTAAAAAAAAAAAGAGCCTCAATTAGTAACTTGTATGTGAACAACACCTCTTTTTCACAACTGCTTGGTTTGTTTAACAAGGAAAGAGTGCTGTCAACTTAAGAGTGAAAAGGTGTTTTTGAAGGTGGAGGTAATTATGGTGGGTTGTCAAACAGCATAGTAATAGAAAACAAAATGAAGGACTCCTACAGCTTAATTATGAAGACTGGTGTAATTAATTTTGCAACGTTTATTCTATAAATTGGGGGGTGTGTGTTAGGCCAGGTGCTCTGAGAATATAATGTGGAAAAAATAGTGTCTCCACTTTTATAGTGTTTATTTTTGAGTGGGACAAATAGGCATTAAACCAATTACTTATTAAAAAATTAAGTAATATAAAGGAAGAATATGGGGAACTATGAGAATGTATATTATTTGTCTTGGTGGAATAGGCACAGAAGGTTTTTCTGAGAATGTATGAGCAAAATGAGATCCAAAGGACCCTATTATTTAGTTAATAATAGTTAATAGTTAATAATAATATTATTAATAATAACTAAATGAAAGAGAAAGTACAGGGAAAAGCATTCTAGCAGATGAAGAAGGACAAATTCACGGAACCCAAGTGGATCTGATGTGGTAAGAGTGTAGTAAGTAAAATGATTCTATAGAATTGGCAGAATAGGATCTCATGGGGCACTTAAAATTATATGAAGAACTGTGCAAACACTGAAAGGATTTAAGAATGGGTGTGACATGTCTGTATTATAGCGTTCGTTATCACTGTCTGGTGGAAAATGAATTTTCCCTATCAACAGTGACTTCAAAAGACAAGGTAAGAAAAAGTGATAGCTAGACTTTAGGTGGTGGTAGTAAAAATACAGATCAATGAATATTTAAAATATATTTGGAAAATTAATAGTAAATTTTTTTTAAAAAAATTGACAACTGATAACTTCTGTGTTAATACAAATCAGATAAAACTGTAGAGCACTTATGTTGGCATGACTGGGGTTTTTTTTTGTTTTTAAATTCTGCTCAGGAAATATAAAACTACAAATCAAAGAATTACTGTTTGTTTCAGACAATTCCATCACATCAAGTGATTAGAGAGGAACTTGCCACCTGGGAGTATCTTGCTTATCAGTTTAGTTATCAAGAGTTCACAGTTTTCACCAATTTTAAACTAGTAGATCATGAACTTTGCCCAATTCTCAATCAATTCCCCTTCAAGAAAGACTTCATTAAACCACTGGAGGCCAGACTTTAAATGCTATAAATATCTCACCTCTAGTTTCCTTCTGAAGCACTAGGATTCTGTCAAGATGGTATTCTGTTCATAGCGCTTTATTAACAGATTGTTTAAAGATATTTTGAGGAGTTAATGTAAACACAGGAAGTTCACAAACACTGGGATAGCCATACAATAAAATATATAAAGCTATTATTGCATCGAATTATGCTGTAGGGAAGTATTGTGAGAGAAAAGTGTCACAATATATTAATAAAATTAAAGTTATTCAAAAGTTTACATATTTTAACCTCAGTTTTGTGTTTGGTTGTTTACATGGATAGATGATGGATAGATATTAAGTTCTCTAAGTAAAACTAACTAATTTTAATTATGATACCTCCTATGGAGGTAGAAATATGAATAATTTTTTTTAGAATTTTTTTTTTTGAGACAGAGTCTGTCTTTGTTGCCCAGATCTGAATGCAGAGTGGTACAATCATGGCTCACTGCAGCCTCGATCACCTGTACTCAAGCAATCTACCTACCTCAGTCTCCTGAGTAGCTGGGACCACAAGTGTGCAATGCAACAGACCTGGCTACGTTTTGTGTTTTCTGTACTTTTCTCCCTGTGTTGCCTAGGCTGGTCTCAAACTCCTGGACTCAAGCAATCCTCTTACCTCAGCCTCCCAAAGTGCTGGGATTGCAGGACTGAACTACTGCACTGGGCCCAGAATTTTAAAATTTTTCTTCATTGAATATATTTTACTTGTACAATAAAAGCAAAGAGTGCTACAAAGAAATTTAACTTTTGAATTTACATATATTTGTGTATTAGAATGTAGATTCCAGAATCAGAAGTGGGAATTTGTAAGCTCTGTGATTGAGATTTGGCGATGGGGAAATAGGATAGGGACCAGGAATAACTTCTTTGCATGGCCTAATTTCACAGTAATCTTGTAAGATATACAATACTTTTCATTTTATGAATGAGAAAACTTGGGTACTAAATGTTTATTTCTCACTGAAAACATGGGTCAATTCAAGTTTAATAATCCAGAATATCTAAGATAATTGTAATGGGTAACATTTGTTGAGTGTTTGCTATATGACTCAGAACTTTCTGAGCTAGTTGTCTATTACCCTCATTTTATAGATGAGGAAATGGGCACAGTCATGTGTGTTCAAAGGAAGTGATTGAGTAAGGAAGCAAACCCACGTAGGCTGAGCCCAAAGCTTGTATTTTTAATCACTGTATATTACCTTCCATATTTTTATTCATTTCCTATGCCACAGCTAGATATTCATAGATATACTATACTTCTCAGATGGGCAATGCTGAAAATATTTAGCTACTTAAGTTTGGCTGATTTTTAAGGGGAAGAGCAGTGTTAAGTGAGCAAATGGACTATAGAAGTAATTTGTCTTCTGAGGAAAATCAGCTGAATTTCCTTCTTTGCTAATTAGCAACCCTAGTCCCTAAGTGTCAAATAATATCAGTCAGTCAGTACTGCTTTTCCAGAGAGATTGGTGACTTGTTTTCTAAACACACTACTTCTGTAGTTACTATAATACGTCCTGCTATAGAAGTTTGGCTAAGCCCATCTTTCCTCTCTTGCTTTTAGGGATCACCTTCCGTTGTTACTTCTCCCTGATTCTGGTACCTCCATGCCCCAACTTAGTATTCTATTTTGTATTAGGATAATCCAAGTAAGGGTCTGCAAATATGGACTAAGTTGTAAGGGGGGGAAAGGAACGATAAACTCCTAAATCCTCACTACATATCCCAGCAACTAGAGACAAACTCATTTTCTTTTTTCTTTTTCTTTTTCTTTTTTTTTTTTTTAATACAGAGTCTTACTCTGTCACCCAGGCTGGAGTGCAGTGGCACAATCTTGGCTCACTGCAACCTCCGCCTCCTGGGTTCAAGCAATTCTCCTGCCTCAGCCTCCTGAGTAGCTGGGACTACAGGCATACATCACCACACCCAGCTAATAAAACTCATTTTCTTAATGCCATTCTCCTGGCTCCACCCTCAAGCCCCATCTCAAATCCTTATCCCATTTCCAAGATCTGCTTCCTGATCTTTAATCTAGGCTCTTCCAACAGGCTGGCAAGGTCAGAATGTGAATATTCTCAGAAATGTAAAGGAAGGATTAACATTCATGTGGGTTCTGTCAATAGCTATCACCACCCTCTGTTTAAGTCTGTGCGGTCTGGCTTCCATCCCTCTACTACTCTGAGGATCCTGCTTATGACCAAGGACTCCCAATGACCAAATCCAGCCAATTGAGTTAAGCCTCAACCTCATGTTAATCTGCAGAAATCTGCATAGCCAGTTACCACCTCTGAACTGTTTTGACTCAATTCATTTCCAACATGAAATCACCAAATGTTAGCACAGACTCTGCAGGTTAAAGGCTCAGTTCCACAAAACTGTCCCCACTTCAGACTTCTGTCCCAAGTCCCAGGTTGGCACATGTATTTATAACTAGCTGGCTATAAATTATGGGGAGGGGTTCCCATATTCCCCTCCACGGGTTTGATAATTTGTTAGAACCACTCACAAAACTCAGGAAAACAGTTTGCCATTTTATTATCGGAGATGGGAGTTTTCAATCCTTGGAGTAATGATGTGTGACTGTTGTTTCCTTGTGTCTCATTTCTGGCAATTTCCAAATCCTATAATTCTGTACTAAAAGTATCTCTTTCAACTCCTATTGGGATTTATTCCTTCCCACTTATATGCCATCATCACGGAGCGTGTCTTTATCAAAGAATGCAATGAACAGCCAGGTGAAGAGGCCCAGAAGGGTTCCCAATGCAGGAGCTTCTGTTCCATGGAACTGGGGGCCTGCTACCTCCCAGCACGTGGACCAAATTTAAGTGTTAATCAACCTGGCTGTTCCCCAAAACTCATCATTTAGAGTTTTTTATAGAGGTTTTCAATTACGGAGGAACGATTTATTAAATCAGGCCATTATTGATTAACTCAATCTTTAGCTCCTTCTCCCCTCCCTGGAGTCTATTCATGCTTTAGTTTTTCTAGTGACCAGAACCCATCCTATCTAGGGAACCACAGCCACCAGTCATCTCATTAGCATACAAAAGACACAACTCCTGAGATTCCAAGGGTTTTAGAAGCTGAATGCCAGAAACTGGTGATAAAGACCAAACACATGTGTATCACACCATCTTTTCTTGAAACTGTCTTCCTTGGACTTTCTCAAATCCAGTTCTCCTGGTTTTTCTACTGCTATGAATTGTTCCTTCATTTTCATTTTGTTACCTTGTTCTTCTTCCTTTCCTTTTTTCTTAAACTTGGGTCTTTCCCACAGCTTTGGCATGTATAACACTGCCAAAGCCCTTAGCCATTATCTCCATATAGGTAAGTCACACATCATGATAATTAGCCTCAGTAGTTCTGAGTAGCTCATTCTTATTTCCCGCTTCCTGTTTGTTGCCAATGTGTATCCTTTCTAAAGTTTCAGTATCTGTTTGCGGTACAATTTTCCTATTTATTCAAATTCAATCCTTGGAGTAGTAATGCTGGACTGCTCTTCCCTTGTATTCTTCATTTCCAACAAGTATCTATAGATTTAATACCTACAAATTCTGTATTAAAAAATATCTCTTTCATCTGTATATTAGGATTTATTCCTTCTCTCTAATATGCCATCATCATGAAGGGAACTTTTATTATCTTGGTACTCAGTGGCTGCCATGTCTCCTGACTGTTTTACCTATTGAGCCACCCCTTCCTAACTACCAGCTCACTGCTTCAGTCTTCTAGGATTCCCATTAGTCATCTTCTATATTAAAAATGAGAACAACTTAAGAAGTTAGGTCCTAAAATAAATTTCCCAACGTATGCATTCCTTCCATAATAACTATTACTTATTTAGCATATACTGTGCCAAACACATCATTAGCCATGTTACTGATAGATACAGGAGACAGCCAAGGGTCCCCGGAGAAACCCCACCTTCAAGCCTAGAGCAGCCTGAAGGCTGAAAAGCCGGACTGCTGGTCGTGGATGAAGCTGGGCCTTCCCGACTGATTGTTTCTGAATAATGCCCACCTCCGCACTGGGATGACCGGGTGGAGCCTTGGGAAGTCCCCGCCATTTGCAAGGGGGAGGAGCCTGGCCTCTCCTGTTCCTGTGTGGTGACCTGGGATTCAATCTGTGAGGCGGGAAACCTGCTAGCAGGACTCTCACTTCGCTGAGTGTTATTTTTCCTTTTCTCTTTTCACCCGATAAATCCTGCCCTTTTTCACCCGATAAATCCTGCCCTACTCACCCTCCAATGCATCCACGTGCCAAAATTTTCCTGGTCGTGTGACAAGAACCTGTTTTTTTTCAACAACATTTTATATATCGCTTTTAACCTCTTCAACAACTCAGAAAACTAAAGCTTATTATATCTATTGTAGGTTTTAGCAAACAAGATTCAATTAGTGGTATATTTGCTTCCATTATGTCACACTTAGTAGAAGGCAGAGAGCTCTGTCATTTGATCCAGGTCTCTTGGATTCCCAAAGCTCATTCTGAGAATGTAATATGTAAGATGCTACCAAGATGCATATTTTAGAGAATCACTAAATGAAAATAAAAATATGTGTTTTATATGTGACTATATATTCAAATAATTGAAAATTAATAAAATGAAGTTAGGAAGTTTACTCTTTAGGGATTTTTGTTGATATAGAATAAAATTAAGTATAAAGCAAGAAAATATTGATACTTTTATCTGCTCTAAATTTCTTATCTCAGATTCATGAAATGGTAATTTCTATGTCAGCGAAGTATTTATTTAGATCCAAACTGTGATTGTAACTATAAGAAGGAAAATATCTTACTATGCAGCAAACAATGGCAGGAACATCCTCTGGAAAGTATTATGTGAAACTGATGCTTGTAAACACATGATTACAAAAGATGTTTATAATGAACTACATGCTTGAGTTTACCTCTCATACACAATAATAAAGAAAGTGAGTGCCGACTCCCTATTCCTCTAGCTAGAAGGAAACTAATATATGAAAATGGTTCTGTGAATGCCCAAGATGTCATAGTGTGTAAGAAAACGAGACTTTCCCCCACAACCATCATAGTAAAATAAAACAGAACAAAACAAAAAATTTTGGTAAACTATAAGCTACTGCTCAGAGAGGTTTTATTGTAATGACATATTCAGTGGTTCCACTTTGGTTCTTGTTTATCTCTCTGTTTCCATCTTTGTTTTTTTATGTCATTAATATGTGTTTGTATATAAGTTTCTGATTCCTTCTTTTTGTACCACCTCTCCAATTTTATGTTTACGAATTGTTCCAAAGGGGAAAAAAAGGCATTTTATGACAATATGGCTTATTGTCCAGCCTGAGGAAGCCATTATACATAGGAAGTGAATGAAAATTAAACTCATTCTGGATGCATTTGAAGACAATCCTTTTTGTTCACTATATTCAAGAAGGATTTATCAATCTGAAACCTTATTCAAGAAGGATTTATCAATCTGAAACCTTAAGAGACCCAGAATCTGAAAGGATTTCAAGAGATCAATCTAGAAGTAAAAGGAAGGCACTATGATGTATTCAAACATCAATTCAATATAGGTTATTGCCAGAATCTTATCAGAATCTGCCAGTGATTCCTAAACATTACTTTAAAGCTGGTATTTATGTAACTAATTGCAATTCTTTGATTTCAAGTGGCAGAAAGAAGAGGAAGAATTTATTATAACGATTCAAGTATATTTTACAGAATGCAATGACAGGAATAATCCTTGTCTCAAAGAGATTTAGAATTTAGAAACGTAAAAATATCAAAAAGCTAGCAGTATTCTGACTCCATCTCTCATTTGTACTTCTTTCTATGCTCTACTGTTTATTTTACATGGCATAAAAGGGCAAGGATACCCCATAAGGGTATAGGGGTGGCTCACTACACAAGGATATTCAGCTGAGGCAGTTAAAATGCAGTTCTAGTTCTGCTAGCCATGTAGTGAACCCCGAGGACTGAGTTGTCCTAGAAAGGATATCTCTTCTAGTTTTCGAAAGGCAGCATATGGTCAAGTGGAGGCCCCATCAAATGGTCATGGGTTTGCATGTTTCAGATCCAGTCACCCAAAGAAAATGAATATGAATAAAATGAATAAATTGCAAATCGCCAGAAAAGAGATTTTGATTGAATGTGCTACCCATTCCTGGCTCAATTAGCTGTGATTCAGAAGGTAAGGGTATGTTTTAAAAAAATAAGTTGTCAATTAGATAGAATGTGGTAGACGTGATAGTTCTTCCCAAAACCTCTTTTCTTTTTTCTCTTCTTTTTTTTTTTTTTTTTTTTTTTTTTTTGAGACAGAGACTCACTGTTGCCCAGACTGGAGTACAGTGACATAATCATGGCTCACTATAGACTTGACCTTCTGGACTCAAGTGGTCCTCTCGCTTCAGCCTCCCAAACTGCTGGGACTATAGTCACATACCACCACACTTGGCTAATTTTTGCACTTTTTTGTAGAGAAAGATTTCACCATGTTGTCCAGGCTGGTCTCGAACCCTTGGCCTCAAGCAATTCTCCCACCTTGCCCTCCCAAAGTGCTGGGATTACATGCCTGAGCCATCGCACCCAGTTCTAATTTTTATATTTCAGACTGCTCACTAACCACATAAATTTCCTAAGAGTTGAGTTGATTATTTATGTTTGTATTAGAATGAGAAATATAACAAGTAGAAATGATAAACATGATCTAGATTTCGAGCAAGAGCTAGTGTTTTTTTTTTTTTTTCTCCATGTGTTTAAAATTCTTTGTAGGTTGACTTTGCATTTCTAGGGGACTGGAGATCCATTTATTTTTCAGTTAAAATATAAGATATGATTGTTGAAATATTTGTTTTGTGTGTTTTCCCAAAAATAATTTTAATCTTTCTTTTGAAGTTACCAAATTTAGCAAATAAAAATACAGGTCACCTAGTTAAATCTGAACTTCAGATAAACAATAAATTATTTAGTATATGCCCATGTAATATTTGAGACACAGTATACATAAAATTATTGCATGGGACATATTGATGTTAAATAATTATTCACTGTTTGTCTGAAATTCAAATTTAACTGGGCATTCTTTATTTTATCTGGTATGCTTACTTCCTTTTTAGTATATATTGAACCCTATAGAATTACTGTAGGAGACCAGAATATGCAGTCCCAAAATGTGGATTGTTCACATTTTGCTGAAGACAATTATGAAGAAGCAAATGCAGGAAAGCTTCCTGCCCTCCCTTTTTTTATTTGTAGTTTTTATTTGCCTAAAAGCGGTATATCGATTTATAAAGACAAAAGGTTTGGACCCTTATCATCTGAAATACCCAAGGAATCTACATTAATAAGCTTTACTGACTAGCCTTTATCCATCATTTATTTGCCTTTCCCCAAGTTGCTACCCATTGAGATTCAAAGTCTTTTTCCTTTGTCTTATTTCTCTAAAAAATTTACTGTTCTTTGTTGAAGATGCTATGTAAGCTGGGATTCAAAGCCACTCCTTTGAGAATTACTCATTCCCTGGGTGTCTGCTATGTATACATGAAATATACATGTTAATTTTTTTGTTGTTTTCTTTTATCTGTCTTTTGGTACAGGGGTGCTTTCCAACTAAGAATCTATGTGGCTTGAAGAAACAAAACGCTACACTGTATTTACATATTTCTAGATCTAAATTTGGCAGAGAAATTAGGTCAAGGAAATAGACATATGTCCTTACATATAAAATTCATTAAAGCTTCACTTGGTGACTTTATAGTAAAATATGATAAATTGTTACTTGGTCTATATGAGTGAAAAAGTCTATACATTTTCTTTAACTGAAAAAAAGAGAGAAAATAATATGTCTTTTTATTTTTAAGTATTATATGTATACTCAATCACACAATGCAGCAAGGATATTTTACAAATAAAACATAATTATCACATAATTTCATCAAAAACTCATTTACTTTTTTAGAGATTAAAAAGTCAGATGTCATTTCCATGCATTACTATTTTTATGTCTCTGTTTTTTCTTTTTAATTTTAAATATTTGTAATAGCCTTACATTAACTACACAGAATCACTGCAGTTATTTATAGTTAGCCATTTTTTTTGAATAAAATTAATTTTGTTTTTAGTTCCTGAAATGGAAGAAAAAGACGTGTTTCTGCAGTTTAAAAAATAGCAAACTGTGACTTAAATTAAAAACTTAAATCATAGAGTTTTGCAAAAAGGTAACTATCTTATTAAATCATACACAACTTGGAATAATTGTTATTTAAATGCACAAAAATGCACTTGATTTTAGATTTAATCAGGTAATTCCAGTAAGAATATGAATTTTGTAAGACATTAGAGAAATATCTTAGTTTTCCTTTATTACTCAATAGTGATGACACCATGATTATTTTATGGATTTGATGAGCACCTATTCTGTTCCATGTAGTCAATTAGTCAAAATCTGTATTTTAATCTTGTTTGCTTCCTATAATTTCTTTCAGGTAAATATTATAGTCTAGAGTTTTAAAAAAGCGGATAGAAACTATGCTTAGAAATATCTATTACCTCCTCTAAGTAACATATATAAATAATAAGTGGCCACCTGTGGTCCTGAAGCCAAAAAACTCAATTTATTGTATTTCTAAAATATTTTCCTCACTTTCAAGTCAGGAAGAACTGATAATTTATCTTGTGTTTTGTGATTTTTTCTTATTCCTAATAAAAATAAATATATTATTAAAATTTAATTAACATTTATATGTAACAATTTTTTTGGTGTAATGAATAATTTGGCTTGAGCTGTAGTATGCTGAGAAGGGGACATGGATAATATCTAATCCACTCTTGGTGGAAATATTTTTTGTTAAGTCATACTAATTTTTCAATTTATTTGAAGAATGCTGTCAGTCTTAGAGAATGAGCAAGATATTATTGACCACTAGAGGGCTTGAAATTTTTCATCACCATTAATAATCTAGAAATACTGATAAACATTTCATTAAGGGCTTCTGGTAAATTTTGAAAAGAAATTTATACCATGGATCTTATATAAAGAACAAATGTTGTAGTTAAAATTAATTTTAATGTTTATGTTTATTGGAATGTTTACTTCTAAACAACTGTAGCATTAGGGTGCTTATTTTACAATTATTACTTGATAAATTTCCCAAAGCACCTTAATGAAAGTGGAAGACAATATAATTAGAGTGAAGTACTAGAATGAACAAGAGGGAGAGGCTCTTATTATACCTACTCAGAAGAGAGGCCAATAGATGACTAGAAAAGACTCTAGAGAGAAGAAGAGAAGAGATGACAAGAAGGCAAAGAAAACCAACCAAAAAAAAAAGTGTTTTTTCCTTGAGTTAATTGGTAAATATTAGTAATGTGAAGCCAAAGGTAGAGAGACTGGGCTAAGTATTAATAATTATTATAAAAGTGACATTTATTAGATGCTTACTACATGCCAGGACTCTGCTGACATTTACATACATTAACTCATTGAAACATCAGAAAAACCTCATGATATGTATTATATTCTTATTATTTTACAAATAAGGAAACATCTTTCCTTCATAGACCCTCATTCCTCCCCCTAAAAAAATAAAAACCAAAAAACATTCAATGAGGGCTGTGGCAGACACAATGCAGTTTTTCTAAAGCAGATGCAGTCTGTAGAGACTAAAGATTTGGAGCTTATTGAGTTTGAGCTGTAGGACAAAGCAAAGGTACCTGGTGAGGATGCATTCTTTACAGGCTTTGGAAGAACTGAGTCAGTACATTTAACAACATCTGAGTGTAGGAAGTTAAATGCCATTGAACAATATCTGATAGTTGGAAGATGGAAATTACATATGATCCAAAATCTTGTATGGGGGACAAGGGAAAGATAAAATGGTTATGGATTACAATGTTAAATGACTAGGTATTTAAAGGCTTATCTAGGCCATAGATTCTTAAAGGCTATACATGGTGAAATAAGGCAAAACACAACAGAAAGCAAATGCATGATGCACTAAATATGTGTTCTGTAGCAATTTCTTGCTATAGCTAGTCGTGAGGAAATCCTGCATTTTTGTTACTGCCTGAAGAGCTGAAAAGGAGATAGAGGTCAAGTCACTGGCTTATGGAATGTTGTCTTGAGAGAATTCTATATAAAAATGCACTTATGGTGGTGTTAAATGCAAGTACACTCAAGCTGAAACACACAATAATAGATAACATATCTATAGAAAAAAAAATCTTGCAATGAGCAGGAAGTGACAGATGAAAGCATAGAATTAGGCATTGTCTTTAGCAAGATGTTGTTCATACTAATTCCAATAAGCATAATTATGTAATATTTTCCAGTAGTGTTCAACCACTTAAATGTAGTAATAGATTAACAGTTAGTTGGATTTGACCAGTGTTTAGGTTTTGCCAGGGAAGAATAATTGAGGGAGAAAGAAAAAGGGGCATTAAAGACATTTGTTAGAAAGTAAAGCTGGGCACAGTGGCTCATGATTGTAACCCCAACACTTTGGGAGGCCTAGGCAGGAGTATTGCTTCAGCCCAAGAGTTCAAGACCTGCCTAGGCAACACAGTGAGACCTCCATCTCCACAAAAATAAGAAAGTTAGCTGGGTGTAGTGGCGAACGCCTGTAGTCTAAACTATTCAGGAGACTGAGCGAGGAGGAATACTTGAGCCCAGAAAGGTGAGGATACAGTGAGCTATGATTATGCCTCTGCATTCCAACCTGGGTGATAGAGTGTGACTCAGTCTCTCTCTCTCAAAAAAAAAAAAAAAAAAAAAGGTAGTTATGTGATGGAAAACATGAAAAACAAGCTGTACAGGTGACATCTGAGGACACAGGGTAAGATGAACAAAGGAAAGTTATAGGGTTAATGAATTAGTGCTAGTAATGAAATGATGAATTGCATGAGTGGATTACTAGAGTAAGTAGGCTAGAAGAATAGGAGATGACAGTTACAATGAGATGTTTAAAAGAGAAATTCAGAGATGGTACAGGGAGATGACAATGTCTAGATATGACATGTGAGTGGGTCATGGAAGAGTGATAGATGACAAGATTATCAGAGGTAAGGAAACAAAGGGATTGAGGTCAAGGTGTTAGTTGGGTCATCTAATTGGATTTTGAAGTAGACAGCCATGAAGACAGAAAATATATAAATGAGAGAAAAGCAGTGACTCAGAGGTCCCTAAGTTGCTTAACAAGAAGGGAATCTATAGTGGCAAAGTATGAGAACATGTGTTTCAAAAGACATGAGAGTTTTGAAGGGTGAAGTAGGAGTGACAGTTTGGAAGTAGCAACAGGGAGCAGAGAGGACGCTACCTCAAGCTCTAAGCACACGTAGTATGTAGCATATAAGAGGAAAATAATAGGCTGGGTGTGGTGGCTAACGCCTGTAATCCCCGCACTTTGGGAGGCCGAGGTGGGTGGATCACGAGATCAGGAGTTCAAGACCAGCCTGGCCAACAAGGTGAAACCCCATCTCTACTAAAAATACAAAAAATTAGCCGGGCGTGGTGACATGCGCCTGTAATCCCAGCTACTTGGGAGGCTGAGGCAGGACAATTGCTTTCACCTGGGAGGCGGAGGTTACAGTGAGCTGATATGGCTCCACTGCCCTCCAACCTGGGCAACAGAGTGAGACGGCATCTCAGGGGGGAAAAAAAGGAAAAAAATCAAGACATTTTCCTCTTGAAGGGCTCTAGGGAAAGCAGGGTTTGCTGGAGTCAGGTTAATTTCAACAAGAATCTGAAGGAAATGTTCAATAAAGAGGTTAAGGAAGTAGAAGAATTTTCTGACAACTGGAAACAAGCTTTGGTGGAAGGACTTGGGTGATCAAGAATGTGGGAGATGTGATCAGATTGGTGACACTGAAAGCAGGGTGGCGATAAATACCTGTGAAATTAGGTGAGCTGGGAAGCTTGGATTTCTGAATGTGATACAAGGGAACTGGTATTGGAAACATGATGAAATTCATTTCAGAAGCCACAGAGCACTGAGTTTGGAGGTCATGGGGTGGCTGTTCTTGCCTTCAGCTGAAGATGGGGTGATAGCGAGGAGGTGGGTCCCATTCCTGGGATATCAGAAAATCTTGGGCCTGATGTTGCTGGAAAAAGAGCAATAATTCAGTTATCTTTAATTCCCCCAAAGGCCCTCTCTACTAAGTAATTGTATTTATTGGAAAAACTCCCACAGAATCTCTAAAGCCCAAAAGTCCCTTGCTTTGTGAACCATTTTCTGGCTTCAACATCCCATAGTTAGTCATTTTCTCTATTACCCAACACACTTTGCACAAATAGCACTTTGCACAAACCTTCTGTCTCTGTCACTGTACACTAAGCTTCTTGACCCAAAAACTGTGGTTTACTTTGTATCTGTGCCAGAAAGTGGATCATACCCACAAACTGGCTGACAAACTCAGGGCCTACTCCTCAATAGTCTTTGAGGAGTAAGTGAATTAGAAGTCTGCTTAAGTTGTGCTACTATTATTACTAGCTGTTGAACGTTTCCTAAGGATAAGCATTGTACTAGGAGCTGCATATACATAATCCTGATTTTGTAGGTTTTCTCTTAATTCTGCTTATGTTCTTCTGAGAGATAGAATTTAGATTAATCAAAACTAAAGATTAAACACTGCAATGACAAAAATAGAGAAAATGAAGGTGTTAATTTTACTGTGATGTTTATTATTTATTACTGTAATTTTTAAGACAAGAAACTTTCTGTAAAGTAAAATGTTTCAAAGGGGGAAAATGGCTTACATGATTCAAATATGATCAAAACTTATTTTGAGTTTGTAAGACAAAAATATGCAAATTTTACTGTGTTTGACAGTAAACTCAGCTAGGAATATGCAAAGAATCCTCAAACACCAATTTCACTGAGACAGAAAGAAATATGCAAATGCTAGAGTGACAGTGTCATGAAATGTCATGGGAATTTTGGCATAGGTGATGAAATTAGAAATTCTATTTTGCATTTAAATTACTTAAAATTATAGTACATTTTTTAAAAATAGGAGATACCAAATAGCTTTATGTGCTTTCAATTTCATAACACTCTCCTTCCCTAAGGAAAATGCTGTTGAATATCCAGGGCTTATATGGAGCTTGCACAAGCCAGGGTCCCAGAAGCTCTGTGATATGAATCCTATGATCTGAGTGGCACAGGCGAATCATACCAACTTCCACCATTGGCAAAAGTTTAGGCGTGCAAGTCTGGAATAGGGACTCTCTGACATTTTGAAGAGAGGAAGATTTGAGCACTTCCTCATATCTCAGAAACAATAAAACATTCTTTTTTCAAAAAATATTTATCTTCCGGGACATTCACAGAAGCATCACATTAAACCTGGATGAATGAATGTATCCCAATTACTTAGTAGTTGCTGGCATTGCATTGAATTTATTCTACTACTTAGTCAATTGCTGACATTGCACATGTGATGATTGCCATGACTATACCTAGGATACAAGTAGAAGTAACATCAGCAGCAGCAAGTATTTTTGGAAACAGGGAATGGTTGTAAATTTTGGTGTCCACAAGTAGGTTCTTAATACTTTAAGCATTTATTTAATTATTTGATCTAAGTGGCCAGCTAAATCAAATGATTCAGTAAAATGACTAAAACTAGTAAAACAGAGGCCTTGAATTATATAGTTGGTATTCCCATTCAAATAAGTAGATAATTGGCCAATCTTCATTTGATGCTTCATAGCCATATCTTCAAGTTCATGGGCAAATAGAGCAGTAGTAGATTCACTATATAACCAACAGGATATGGAAGAGGCCAGACTGGTAAAATTAGAATGTTTTAATTGTGTGGGTCACAATCTCTGAAAGAATGGTACTTATGTTTTATTCTCTAATCTGCCAAAATTGCTGAACTGTGAGCAAACCTTCAGATGCTTACTCAGATTGAACTATTTTAATACCCAACGATTTAGACTAAGTCAAATGAGGCAGATTTGCTAAAATAACCGCTGGACACATATCAATAAAATTTATCTGTTGAATATTTAAAAATTTGGACAGAAAACAGGAACAAGCGTTACTAACTATTCTCAGGTGTTACTAAACTTATCAACTATAGTCTCAGAAGTTCTATGTTTACTTTTGAATTTTATTTGCTGACTTTATTCACCAGAGCTGTTACGACTTTCCTAAAGTTAACTATCCTGCTAAGTCTTGGATGTTAAGTGTGCAGGATAAGTTAGCAGAAGTCAGAATCTGGGGTTGGCCATGTAGAAGTAATATTAACTAATATGGTAAATAGGAAGGTAAGAGATTGTGTTCAGAGAGGTCAGCTAGGAAACAGAGGGATAACACAAAATATTCAGTTTAAAACTGTCAGGTTGTAGGGATCAGGATACCAGCCTGAGAGATTAAGGGCAAAATAGTCAGAGACCTATGGGAGATGGAAAATTAAGATGGTTCAAGTACTTAAACCCTTGAGTATGTGTAGCAGGAGGCTAGAATCTGAAGCATAGAGTCTGAATAGTTATAGATAATTATTATTACTGGTAGCTACTCTTAACTATTTTTATGAGCTTTAAACTAAAACTACCAAGACAGAGGTTCTTACAGAGCTCTTACATAAGGCCAGAAATATTATTGAAATATTGGACTTGAATAAATGGGTACTCAGCGGCAGGTGAGACCTGAATGGAATAGGGGACTGATGAGTAGAGAGCTAGACAATTTTCCTACCTACATGATTCTGAAAAGGAAGTGCTTAGATTTGCATCCCAACTCCATCACATACTACCTGTATGGATTAAATTCATGTCATTTAATCTCTCTCAGAATATTTAATATAGAAGATTGCTATGATAATAAATGAAATAAGTGCCTGACATCATGTCAGATTCAGAGTAGCCACCCAATAAATGTTAATTTCTTTCCTTCTTCATCTACCACCTAAGCACACTTTGTTTTACAGCATTATGTGTATTCTTGTATATCTCAATAAACGCTCTATTTTTGATGATAGGAAAAGTGTGTTGGCATTTTATCACTAGTATCTACCTGGTACATGGTAGGTGATTAAAAATGTATTCTATTATAGAGAGAGTATGTTTGGAAAGTATTCCCCTCCTAAAAGAAATGTTCTCTTCCTAATAGGAAGATAATATGGAAAACGTAAGACATTCTAAATTTTACCAAGGACTTCAACACAACAACAACAACAACAACAAGATATATACATCATTTATATTTTCTAGGATAGATGTCAATGAGATTTACAAAAATTAGACTGATGGAGCTCTGTGGTGATGGGAATCAGAAACTTGGTCAATTAAAGCACTTAGAAGTAGGACTGCTTCCCAGTAAAGTAGTTGAAAATACTAGACACTTACTTTCTTGGTGTCCTTTGCTGATGATGTGAACTTCACTAGAAAGATATGTAACCCTCAGTCGTGATCATGTTAAGAATTTCCTTCCCCAAGTACTTGGGGAAGATAGCATTGCTGGGAGTAGCAGTGGCTCTGGGGCATAGTCCAACAAAAGTGCTAGGTGGATTGGTTGCAGAGTGGTATCTTCCACAAATTGGCTATACAACATGATTTTGGGCATTCTTTCTCAATTTTCTTTCCTAGGGATTCTGTGAGCAATCAATACCTTTTAAAATATTCAATTCTACATGCAACAAAACAGAAAGAATAGATTTTAAATATGCTGTCACCTAAGGTGCTCAGAACATATTTTTCTTTTCTTTACATTTTGTCATGTTGGTGACATCGTAAAGGAAAAGATGCTGGGGTGGAGGGCATCTTTCAAGGAGAAAAGAAAGATTTATGTTGGTCCTTAAAATGACTTAAAATTTATTTCTAACAATATTAACAGGGACAACAACAGTTGTAGCAAGGAGAGAAAGTGTATATAATAGATTAAAAATCAAAGACAAAATACTAGAATGGTGTCAGAAATTTTGAGTTTAATACTCTAGGAATAAAGTGATTCTGATTAATATGAGGGTGAATTCAGAGACAGAGAAGAGTCCGATGTAACTGATTACATTAGCTCTCTTCCTCAACAACGTTGCTGGCTACTGCCAAAACATTCCTACATCTATTATTCGAGCACTGCTGCCCTTCCATATCATCCAATTTTCATTCTCTACTGGATAATTTAAATCAACATGCACATATACTGTAATATCTCTCACCTACAAAATCCTGCCCTGTTCCTATATCATCTTCTGTTTATATTCTACTCTATTTGTAGCAAAACTCAAGGAACAATTATCTAGACTCATCTTTACTTCCTCTCTTCTCATTCTCTCTTGAACCCACTTCATAAATCTTTCTTCCCCATTTAACCAAAACTGCTTTTGTCAAGACCATTTGTGATCTCTTTGTTCCTCATTTCAACAGTTTACTTTCAGTCCTCAAATTTATTGACCCCTTCCAATAGAATTAGGTACAGTTAATTAGTCTCTTGCTTTTGAACTACTTTCTGTGCTTGGACTTTAGGACAACACTCTCTCTCCTATCCCACTAGTCATTCTTTCCCCATCTTTTGTGGGTTCTTTCTCATTTTTCTAATCTCTAAGCTTTGGAGTCTCTCAAAGCTCAATTCTTAGAATACCACTCTTTTCTATGTAAACTCACTCCATAAGTGATCTCAATCCAATTTGCTTTAAATGCTATAGATTTCAAGATTCATAACTCTAGCCTAGATTTCACTCTTGTATGTCCAATTATCTACCTGGTGTCTCCACTTGAATGTATAATAGACATTTCAAACATCACACGTCTCAAACCAGACACCTTATTCCCCTATCATAAACACTAGAATCAGCTCTTTCTGTAATCTTGTCTGTGTGTAATTTCTGTCATGCATCATTTGACATTGGGGATATGTTCTGAGAATCGTGTCCTTAGGTGATTTCCTAATTGTGCAAACAAAAAGTGTACTTACACAGACCTAGATGTTATAGCCTATAAATCTAGGCTATCTGGTATGATGTATTGCTCCTAAGTTACAAACCTGAACAGCATGTTACTGTACTGAGTACTGCAGGCAATTGTAACACAATGGTAAGTATTTCTGCATCTACACATGTGTAAATATAATCTTATGAGACCACCATTGTATATGTGGTCAATCATTGACTAAAACATTGTTGTATGGCACATAACTGCATACAGTTAATTAAAATTCCATCTTTGCAGTTGTTTAAGCAAAACTCCAAAGTCATATTTGCCTCCTTTCTTTATCTCACATTCATTCTATCAGCAAATATTGTTGGTTATACCTCAAAATGTGTCTTAAATTTGACCATTTTTCAGTATCTCCATTACTACTACTTTGGTTCAAGATACAATGCCTCTTGCCTGAATTACCGTAAAAATCTTCAACTGGTTTCCCCACTTGTGCTCTAGAATCCTAGTGTCTCTTTTCTACCCAGCAATCAGTGTGAATTTTTAAAATTATGTCAGCTTATGTCATTTTTGTCTACACTCAGTAAAATCCAAAGCCTATTCTCTGACCTTCAATGCCTTACATAATCTTCCTCCTGTTACCTCACTGAATTTAACTACTCCTATTCTCACTTTGTTCACTGTCTTCCAGCCTTACTGGCCTCCTTGCTATTTCCCTCTCACCAAGTACCCACCTAATTTTGCACTTGTCATTTTGTCAGCATAGGACATAGATAGCCAAGACATAATTTTCTTTCCCCATTTCTTTCTTGTCCCTCTTTAATTGTCACTTTGTTGTGAGACATAACATCCTCCCTGGAATGTGTCTATGAAGCTGTCTATGGTACTGGATTATAGTCATCTCTCACTTATTTCCTTAGAGCCTAGGCCTCAAAAGCTGACCTAATACTTGCCTTAAAACTTACTTTTCCTGACTCCAATTAACCTCCATAACTAGTTGCCAGCCCTACTTTTGGTCTTCCTTAACTTAGATCACAGTTAAAACCAGCTGCCCACTGGAGAAGTTCCTCAAACAGGCATCTCAGTTCTCTGACCTGTTTCCTCATATTGCTGTGCTTGTTGCTTTCCTTTTGAACTTTGATAATGAAAGAGGGAAGTCTTTAAAACTTCCAGTTCCAAAATGATGGTGTAGAAGCAAGCTGGCTTTACTAGCCCAAAAGAAAACCAAAATCAAATATACAGTACCCAGATTATCACCAGCAATATACAAAAACACAAATAGGAAAAGGAGACAGTTCTCGGGGACCACAGAGAACTGAAAAAACTCTGATCAGAAACTAAAAGAATTAGTCTTTCATATCTGAGACACTCGTCTTCCCAATCTGCCCAGAATCAAGTACATGGAAAATTTCCCCCATCTCACAGTTTCTAAACTGAAAAAAGTAAGATTGAATTGAATAACCAAATTCTCCACCATCTGGGGATCCCTGGAAGTAGACCTGTCCCTGTCTCAACCATGAGAAGCATTGAGGGTGCCTAAAAAGAGAAATGTCCTGAGGACAGTCAGAGACAAAGGGGAGAGGCAGGAGCACCATCCCCAGCCCTGGAAACTCTGCTTTGTAATTCAGCCAAAGGAAATGGCAAATTAGAGTGGCTGTTCAGCAGCACTATGCTGTAGGAGGTTTGTTCCACAGGTACCCTGAGCATGAACCCCTAGAAAGTCATCCCACACTATCAGGATATCCCCTTTGGGTTCTCTTCCATATGGGATGGGTGGTGATTGCTTACTAGAATTGAGTCAAACCTGGGCAGAAGGTGCCATTTAGTGTTGAAAAGGAGAAGGCAACCTGGGGGACAAAAAGAAAATAATCGAATCAATTACAAAGACTGTCTAAGGAAACATATCCAATAAAAACCAAAGCAAGCCAGACAAAGAAGACTGGAATAAATAATCAACTCTTCAATGCAAATACATGGATGTACATACACAAGAAACAACAGCAAGCAGGGAACTATGACTTTCCCTTGAAAAAAGCAATTCAGTAATTAATCAAAGAAATTTAACAAAAATATTGAAGTAATGGGACGAAAATCAAACAGAAATCTTGAAACTGAGAAATACATTTGCTGTGTTGAAAAATTCACTGGAGGCTCTCAACAGTGCAATGAATCAATCAGAGGGAAGAATCAGTGAGCTAGAAGATAAACCATTTGAAAATATATGATGAATAGAGAAAAAAGAAAAAAGAATGAAAAGAAACAAAGATTGCTGTAAGACATAGAAAATGACCTCAACTCACTTGAGCCTAGGAAATCAAGGCTGCAGTGACTGATAATTGAGCCACTGCACTCCAGTCTAGGTGACAGAGCAACATCCTGTGAAAAAGAAAAGAAAAGAAAAGAAAAAGATGACAAAAAAAGGAAATTACCTCAAAATACTAAATCTAAGAACAATCAGTGTTCAAGATGGACTTGAGCAAGAGCAAGGGGTAGAAAGCTTATTCAAAGAAAGAATAACAGAAAACTTTTCAAATCCTGAGAAAGACATAAACATCTAGGTGTAGGAAGATCAGAGAACACTAAACAGATGCAACCCAAATAAAACTACCTCAAGGCATATAATAATCAAACTCTTTGTCAAGAACAAAGTGAGGATCCAGAAAGCAGCAAGAGAAAAGAAGCAAATGACATATAAAGGAAGCTCTAATTGGTCTGGCAATCAACTTCTCAGTGGAAACCATACAGGCCAGTGGGGAGGGAGATGACATTTTCAAAGAGTTGAAAGAAAAAAACAAAACAAAACAAAACAAAAAACTCTGCCATTCAAGAATACTGTATTCAGCTAAGTTATCCTTTAAATATTAAGGAGAGAGAAAGTTTTTACCAGACAAACAAAAGGCAGGTGAATTCACCACCACCAGACTCATCTTACAAGAAATGCTAAAGGGTCTTCTTCAATCTGAAAGAAAAAGAAAACTAGCATACAAAAATAAAAAATTGAAGGTGTAAAACTTACTGATAAAACTAAGTACAGAAAAACCCAGAATACTCTACTACTGTAATTGTCAGGTGCAATTCATTCATAACTCTAATATGAAGCCCAAAAGACAAAACTATCAAAAACAATGATAGCTACAACAACCTGTCAAGATATATGACATATAAAATATATACGTTGAGACAACATAAAGCCAAAATTGGGGTAGAGGGGATGGAGTTAAAGTTTAGAGATTTTTCCACTTTTTCTTTTTTTCTATTTTTTTCATTGTGCTCTAAGACAAGTTGTCAACTGTTTAAAATAGTCCTATCTATATGATGTTTTTCCTCATGGTAACTACAATGTAAACCTATATTTATTCACTCAAAGTAAAAAGCAGTAAATTAAAACATACTACCAGAGAAAAGCACTTAACAAAAAAGCAGGGAAGAAAGGAGTTACAAATTACCCAGAAAACAAGCAACAAAATGGCAGTACTAAGTCCTCACCTATCAGTAATAACACAATGTAAATGCACTCAGTTCTTCAGTTAAGAGAAACACAGTGGCCAATGAATAAATAAATACGACCCAATTATATGCTGCCTATAGGAAACCCACTTCACCTATAAAGACACACACAGACTTAAAGTGAAGGAGTGGAAAAAGATATTCCAGGCAACTGAAAACCAAAAAAGAGCAGGAGTATCTATACATATATCAGATAAAATAAACTACAAATCAGAAACTGTCAAAACAGACTAAGTAGGTCTGTAGATAATGATAAAGGGATTAATTTGGCAAAAGAATGTAAGACTTATAAATATCCATGTGCCAAACACTGGTGCTACCAAATATATAAAGTAGACATTAATAGACTTAAAGGCAGGGATAGACTGCAATACAGTCATAGTATGGGACTTCAACACATAATTCTCAGTAATGGACAGATCATCCAGACAGAAAATCAACAAAGAAACATCAGAGTTAAACCATACACTAGACCAAATAGGCCTAACTAACATTTAGAGGACATTGCACCCAACTGCTGCAGAATACATATTCTTTTCATAAGCACATTAAACATTCTCCAAAATAGACCAAATCTTAGTCCACAAAAAAGTCTTAACATATTCAGGAAAGTAGAAATCACAGTAAATATCTTTTCCTGATCACAATGGAATAAAACTTGAAATCAACAAGAGGAACCTCAGAAACTACACAAACACTTGAAAATTAAACAATATGTTCCTGAATCAACAATGGGTCAATGACAAAACTAAGAAAATTAAAAATTTTCTTGAAACAAATGAAAATGGAAACACAACATACTAAAATATCTGGGATACAATAAATGCAGTGCAAAGAGACAAGCTTATAGCAATAAATGCCTGTATAAAAAGAGTAGAAAGGGCCGGGCGCGGTGGCTCACGCCTGTAATCCCAGCACTTTGGGAGGCCGAGGCGGGTGGATCACAAGGTCAGGAGATCGAGACCACGGTGAAACCTCGTCTCTACTAAAAATACAAAAAAATTAGCCGGGCGCGGTTGTGGGTGCCTGTAGTCCCAGCTACTCGGGAGGCTGAGGCAGGAGAATGGCGGGAACCCGGGAGGCGGAGCTTGCAGTGAGCTGAGATCCGGCCACTGCACTCCAGCCTGGGCGACAGAGCGAGACTCCGTCTCAAAAAAAAAAAAAAAAAAAAAAAAAAAAAAAAAAAAAAAAAAAAAAAGAGTAGAAAGACTTCAAATAAACAATCTGATGATGCACCTCAAAGACCTAGAAAGGCAAGAAGTCAAATCCAACATTAGTAGAAGGAAGGAAATAATAAAGATCAGAGCAGAAATAAATGAAATTGAGACTACAAACCCCCCAAAATCAACAAAACAAAAGATGTTTTTTTCAAAAGAAAAAATTGAGAAAACTTTTGCTAGATCAACTAAGAAAAAAAAGAGAAGACTCAAAAAAAAAATTCAAAAACTAAAAAGGAGACAGAACAACGTAGACCTGGATATATAAAGAATTTTTAGAGAATATTATGAATGAATTTATACCAACAAATATGAAGACCCAGAAGAAATGGATAAATATCTGGACATATACAACCTACCAAGATTAAATCATGAAGAAATAGAAAACTTCAACAAACCAACAGTGAGCAATGAGATTAAAGCCATTAAAAAGAAAGCCTCCCATGAAAGAAAAGTCTGGGACCTAATGACTTTACTCATAAATTCTACCAAATATTTAAAGAAGAACTGATACAAATTCTACTCAAATGCTTCAAGGTAACTTAGGAGGCATACTTCCAAACATGTGCTATGAAGCCATCATTACCCTAATACTAAAGCAAGACAAGGGCACAACAACAAAAGAAAACTACAGGCCAGTATCACTGAAGAACACAGATGCAAACATTCTTCACAAAGCAAAACAAATTCCACAACACATTAAAAAGCTCTTTTACCATGATCAAGTCAGAGTCATTCCAGAGTTGCAAGGATAGTTCAAAACATAAAAATCAAGAACATGATACATCACATAAGCAGAATCAAGAACAAATAATCAGGCTGGGCACGGTGGCTCACGCCTGTAATCCCAGCAGTTTGGGAGGCTGAGGTGGGTGGATCACAAGGTCAGGAGTTCGAGATCAGCCTGGCCAATATGGTGAAACCCTGTCTCTACTAATAATACAAAAATCAGCTGTGCGTGGTGGCAGGTGCCTGTCGTCCCAGCAACTCAGGGAACTGAGGCAGGAGAATCGCTTAAACCCAAGAGGTGGAGGTTGCGGTGAGTCGAGATTGCGCCACTGCACTCCAGCCTGGGTGACAAAGGGAGATTCCATCTCAGAAAAAAAAAAAAAAAAAAAAAGAACAAAGAATCATATAATGATTTTAATAGATGCTGCAAAAGCATTTTGTACAATTGGACATTCCTTTATGAAAAAAAAAAAAAAAGATACAATCTGGATAGAAAGGAAACATACCTCAAATTAACAAAGGCCAAACATGGCAAATCCACAGCTAACATCATACTGAATCAGGAACAATTGAAAGCCTTTCCTCTAAGATGTAGAACAAAACAAGTATGCCCACTTTCATCACCTTTATTCAACATAATACCAAAAATTCTGGCCAGAGCAATTAAGCAAATGAAATGAAGGGCATCCAAAATGAGGAAAAAAAGTCCAGTTAGCCTTGTTTATAGATAACATAATATTGTACTTTAAAAAGCCTAAAGACTCCACCAAGAAACAGTGAAAACTGATAAATAATTCAATTTACAATAGCTACAAAGTATATAAAATAATTAGGAATTAATTTAACCAAAGAAGTGACCTACACAGGAAATATATAAAATACTGATGAGCTAAGTTGAAGAGGATACAAAAAAAAAAGGAAAGATATTCCATGCTCATGGATTAGAAGAGTTAATATTGTTAAATTGGCAATATAATTCAAAGCAATTTGCAGATTCAGTGCAATTGCTGTTAAAATACCACACATTTTTCACAGAAATAGGAAAACAATCTTAAATTTTTATGGAATCACAAAAGATGCCAAGCAGCCAAAGCATTCCTTAGCAATAAAAGACAAACCTAGAAGCACCACACTACCTGACTTAAAAATATACTACAAAGCTATAGTAACCAAAACAACATGTATTTTACAGTCATAAAAACAGAAACGTAGACCAATGGGACATAATGGAGAACCCACATATACATTCATGTATTTACAGCCTACTCAAAACAACATGTATTTTACAGTCATAAAAACAGAAACATAGACCAATGGGACATAATGGAGAACCCACATATACATTCATGTATTTACAGCCTACTCATTTTTTACAAAGATGCCAAAAACAGGCCGGGCACGGTGGCTCAAGCCTGTAATCCCAGCACTTTGGGAGGCCGAGACGGGTGGATCACGAGGTCAGGAGATCGAGACCATCCTGGCTAACATGGTGAAACCCCGTCTCTACTAAAAAATACAAAAAACTAGCCGGGCGCGGTGGCGGGCGCCTGTAGTCCCAGCTACTCGGGAGGCTGAGGCAGGAGAATGGCGTTGTAAACCCAGGAGGCGGAGCTTGCAGTGAGCCGAGATCCGGCCACTGCACTCCAGCCTGGGCGACAGAGCCAGACTCCGTCTCAAAAAAAAAAAAAAAAAAAAATGCCAAAAACATACAATAGGGAAAGGACAGTCTCTTTAATAAATGATGCAGGGAAAACTGGATAATCATATGCAGAAGAATGAAACTAGATCCCTATGTCTCACCACATACAAAAATCAAATCAATATGCATTGAAGACTTAAAGCTAAGACCTCAAACTATGAAACTACTAGAAGAAATCATGGAAATGCTCCAGGATATTGTACTGGGCAAATTTTTTTGTATAAGACCTCAAAAGCACAGGCAACCAAAGCAAAAAATAGGCAGATGGGATTACATCAAACTAAAAATCTTATGACACACACACACACACTCACACTTTCACACACACACACACATATCAGCACAGTAAAAAGACAACTCATGGAACGGAAGAAAATATTTGCAAACCACCTATCTGAAAAAAGATTAATAACCAAAATAGATAAGGAGCTCAAACAATTCAATAGTGGGAAAAAAAACCTAACAATCCAATTAAACAATAGGCAAAAGGTCTGAATAGACATTTTTCAAGAGAAGACATGTAAATGACCAACAGGTGTATGAAAAATTGCTCAACATCTCTGATCATCAGAGAAACACAACTCAAAATCAAAAATAAGATATCATCTCACAACAGTTAAAATGCCTTTTATCAAAAAGATAGGGAATAATGAATGCTGGCTAGACAGAGAAAAAGGAACACGTGTACACTGTTTTTGGGAATGTAAATTAGTACAACCACTATGAAAAACACTGTAAAGTTTCCTCAAAGAAACAAAAAATTGAACTACCATTTGATTCAGCAATTTCACTACTGGGTATATATCCAAAGATAGGATATCAATATATTGAAGAGATATCTACAGTCCCACATTTATTGAAGCACTATTTACAATAGCCAAAATATGAAATAAATCAATCTAAGTGTCCATCATTCAAGTGTCCATCAATGGATGAATGATAAATGTGGTATATATACACAGTAGAATATTATTCAGCTATTAAAAAGGAAAGAAATCCTGTCATTTGCAGCAACATGAATGAAACTGGAGATCATTATGTTAAGTAAGTGAAGCACAGAAAGACAAATATTGCATGTTCTCATTTATTTGTGGGAGCTAAAAAAGTGGATCTCATGAAGATAGAGAGGAAATTGGTGATTACCAGAAGCCAAAAAGGGGAGGGGAGAAGGGGATGAGGAGAGGTTGACTAATGAGTACAAATATATAGTTTGATAGAAGACATAAACTCATAAATCTAGCTTTTGATAGATTAGTAGAGTGACTATGCTCTACAATAATCTATTGTATATTTCAAAATAGCAGGAAGAGAATAATTTAAATGTTTCTAGCATCAAGAAAAGACAAGTATTTAAGGTGACTTAAGGTGATGAATTACACTGATCTAATCTTCACAAACTGTATGAATATACTAAATTACACATGGACCCTCAAAGTATTTACATCTATTCTATATCAATAAAATAAAGAAAACAGAGTTTTTTTTAAAAGAAGGAAGACTGTAGAAGTTGAAGGGAAGACAGGAACAGATGTGCCAGCTCTCGAGGTTTGACTTCTTAATAGGCTTTAGCTAGAGTCTCATCTTTCCCTAGGATTTCTTTTGCAAATTAGATAAACTATACTGTGTCCAAGAAATAAACTCTACTTTGGCAAAATTCAAATAATATAACCATATTTCTTGTAAATACAAGTGTATAGCATCAGGAATTGGGTATAAATAGAATATTACTTTATCATTCAGGAAAATAAAAGTTTAATCAGCTGTCAATAGGTCCTAAATTAACGCTTAATGATTTATATTAGTATTTCCAGATTATATAAACTTAGAAATAGCATAGGCAGGTATAAAAAAGTCCATGGAGATGAAAAGTCTATTTGTGGTCTTAATTATTTTAAATTTGAAAATAATGAGCTACATGGAAATTCAGAATAAAAACAAGCTTAAAAGAAAAGGAAAATGCTGGTTAGGAGGGAGATTTTCAGAGAATTAGATGAAACAAGTTCAGAAATGTTTTGGACCAAAATACCATTACCACTGTTGTTTGAATAACCATTTAAATGGCCTTTTCTATTGCCATGATTTTTTATCTCTCTTTTCTCTCTATCAGGAAACAATGATTTGTCTGAAACATCCTACTACCGAAAAATCTACTGTTCTTCAAATTCTAACGAATTAAGTTTAAATTCCATTGCATGGCACACAAAGTCTTACTTTTTAAGATTTATCTCTGATTTATCTCTATGTGCATACATTTAGCTATAAAAAAGATCTTCCTGACAATGCAAGGCAACCTAACCCCAGGCCTTTGGTTAGGTTATCTTTGCACACAACAGTGCCTTTATATTCCTTCCATGGCTGGGGGAATCTTATGTATTCTTTAAGGTAAACTCAAAAGTCATTCCCTATGAAAGACACTAATTCAAACAGGATGTTAAAAAGCTCTCCTCATTAACCAAGGTAAAGATTTTAAAACATGTAAGTTAGTATTTGTAACATACATATAACATTTGCAAATGAAAACATGGCATGCTTGTATAGAGTTTCTCAATATAAGAATTTAAATCATTTAATAAGTATAAAGAAAGAATTGTCTGTGCCTCCAGAGTAGCTACTATGGTGACACAAACCTAGCATCTTACAGAAAAAAAGCAAAAAACAAAAAACAGAGTAGGTGCTATGGTTTGAATGCTTGTTCCCTTCAAAACTCATGATAAAATTTAATTGCCATTGTAACAATATTAACAGGTGTGATTATTATCATATTAAGATTATTAAGATATTAAGAGGTGATTAGACCATAGGGCTCTGCCCTCATGGGTGAGATTAATACCATTATGAAAAGACAAGTTTGGCCCTTTCTTGCCCTCTCTTTGCCCTTTCACTTTATACCATTTGATGATACAGCAAGAAGGCCCTCACCAGATGCCAGCACCTTAATATTGGACTTCCCAGCCTCCAGAACTGTTAGCCAATAAACTTTTATTCATTAGAAATCTCCCATTCTGTTTTATTCTGTTACAGCAGCAGAAAATAGACTTAGGCAGTAGGAAAATAAAATAAAATTAAGTGTGATGATATAATCAAAGTACACATTATATTATATACATGTAACAAAATACCCACAGACACCATAAAAATGTGCAAATATTATATATCAATAAAAATACACAAAAAACCCTGCTTAAATTCCATTGGATGCTTAACATAGCAATAGCTCCTAAGAGTACATTATGCTTATCCAAATGTTTACAATGGCCAGAAATAAGCTAAGGGCAACTGAAGCAATTCCTTGCTTTTGGAACTGTTCAAAAAACATTTGCAAGGTGTATTTAATTTCTGACAATTTTTTTTTTAATGAACTCAGACAGATACAGTTTTTCAGCTAAAGGGCTCATTGATAGAACTGTGAAGTTATGCTTCACTCTGCTTTTAAAGATGGCTGTTAATGTGACTGATGTTTCTTGCTAACATGGTGAAATATAGTGAATCCTGACAGTTTCTTTAGCAACTTGGTAGTAAATCTAACAGCCATCCCAAGTTCTTATTTGTCTTGACGTTTCTTGTTTTATAGCTAGGATAATGAAAAGCCAAGAATTCAAATAATAGGCCTGCTTCCTGAGTCCACTGGCAGGTTCTGATTGGCTGGCAGAAAGGCCTCTCTATTCTAGGAAAGACAGGCAAAATCCAGACTGCTTAAGTTCTAGGAAAGAAAAATGTTGTTGATAACTGGCCCACAGGCCCGAATTAAGAAAGCGTCTGAATCATGATGGATAGATTTTTAAAAATTTATGCTAGCATTGGAGCCATCTAATTCAAAACTATGAAAATAAAGGTACAAAAGTAAGAGATATATTTCGTATTTGTTACCCTGGACATACCAGGCATTACATATCTGTTGCTTTCTGTGAATGATTAGCCAAAAGCATGACAAAGGAAACAATGACATGATTTATGAACTTATTGTTAGTTTTCACTTTAGATGATATTTTTTCCATCAATTATGAAAATGTAAGAAGATATACAGAGCTTTATGCAGGATTATTTCCATAAAGTTTAATGGCTATGTTTTATGATTCAGAATATAAGCATCTTAATCATTGCAATAAATATTTGTAGTAGCATGCAGTTTGACTCATTTGCTTATTTATTTTTCCTTCCCAGTTTTTTTAATCACCTTTATATTATATTCTTGGGACCTGTATGCCTGCCTGCTAACATCCAAAGAATTCTTGAATGAATTATATACTTTAAATACTATCTTTTGTCAGTGTTATTCTAGAAATTTAATTAGAAACATAAAATATCTTCAAACAGTCTAGAAAAGTGAGTACTTATAAATAATGTTAAAAAGCCATTCTATCTTAGAAATATTGCTTAAGGAAGGAAAAAATCTGTATAACGACATGATGAGACCACAATGCTTTGGGAGAAGATATGATGGAAAGAAACTGCAAACTGTATGTCATATCAATTGAATTAAATTGAAATTTAATAGTCAATGGTTTGATGGGAAAATAACTATGACATTAAGTTGTATAAAAAGAATGACAGCCTGAGGAAACTATGAGTTTCTATCTTTATAGTTACTACTAATCAGGTTTTATACTGAAGTCATGACTGATTTGGGTTCCACAGTTGATTTGTGATATGAAAAATTTGCAATGAAATTTTAAAAACAGTCCATTTACTGCTAATTTGGGGGGAAATTTTCTTGTGTTATATACCAGAACAAAATGAATCCAGTAGTGGGATTGGAGTGGTCACCCAAAGCTGATAGAGCAGTTCATTCTTTTAAAATTTAAAAGATTCCTTCTATCTCAGGTATTTCTAGTTCATCTAGTACATAAAAGTATAGATGTTAGGAGGGTCACTCCAACACTTCTGGAGGTCAGAGATATTACATATCCAATTATCTGAAGCATTAAAAAAATATATAGAGAGTAGAGGATCTTGCTATATTGCTCAGGCTAGTCTTTAACCCTTCGATTTTAGCAATCCTCCTGCCTTGATCTTGCAAAGTGCTGGGGTTACAGGTGTGAGCTACCATGCCTGGTCACTTGAAGCACTTTGAATTGAATTGTATGTATTGTACAAGATCAATAAAAATTTTTCATTTTTAAACTAACTGGAAATATTGAATGCTGAATGCCTGTTGAGGGTCATATAGTCTGTGGTGGATATACTCTGTGTAGTATTAGTAACTTATTACTGTGGCATAAATTGCCCTGACATTTAGTGTCTTAAAACAACAAAAGATTTATTATTTCCTGTTTCTGTGTGATAGGCATCTATCGGTGGCTTAGCTGGGTGCCTCTGCCATAAAGTCTTTAACAAGACTGTAATCAAAATGGCAGACAGGGATTAGTTCTCATCAGAAGGCTTGATTGGAGGAGATTCAATTTCAAGTGCATTTGTGTGATTGTTGGCACGACTCAGTCCTTCATAGGCTTTTGGACTAAGGTCTCAGTTCCTCACTGGCTGGTGACTGGTAGCATCCTTCAGTTCATAGCCACATGAATTTCTCAATAGATCAGTTCATAAGAGTGGCTGCTTTCCTCAGAATGAGTGAATGGGAGAGCAACAGAGGGCATCAGGATGAAAGCTATGGTCTGTTTTTAACATAACCTTGAAAGTAACAGTCATTTTTGCATATGCTGTTAGTCAGAAGTTAGCTACTAATTCCAGCCTACACTCAAGAGAAGGGTATTGCACAAAGACACGAAAAGCAGAAGGTGGGGATCACTGGGGGTTATCTTAGAGGTTGCTCACCATGTGCCCAATTATACATGAAGAAATACTCAGAGTTTTAGTAACATTTTTTAAGCAAAACAAGTAATACATTTAGGAACTGGAGTCAAAATTGCTATCATATTGATTTCGAAGTCCGGAGTGTTTACATTGCACTCCTTTGATAATAAAAGAGTAAGTTTAAATGATCTGAGGAAGCACTGGAACAAGTCAAAGAATCAATATTAATAAGATTTTTTTTTCAAAATGAGCTAGATTGTACTTGAAGAGGTCATCCCACAGAGAAATGTACTATTTGTATTTGTAGATTAGAAAAAAGCAAATGTAGAAGGATGGCAGGATTGTATAGATAAATATTTCACATAAATCCTATACATAAATATTAGACATTAACATATAAATGTTGTTTGTTTGAAAATTTTAAAAAATTAAATGAATTTTAATTTCCAGCAACAAATATTTAGAAAATAAGAGTAAAAGATTATTTAGAGTGGCATAAGAAATCAAACACCTATCATGAAATATGAAATGCCTATGATCAGGAAGCTACCAACTTCAGGAGTTGGTATAATTAGAGGAGTGATATACCATGCTCATAGTTTCAATGACTGTATTATGAAAAAGCCAATTCTTCTTAAATGATTTAATAATAAAACAATTAAATTGATTCCAAATCAATTAAATTGGTCAAATTGATAAAATTCATTCCAAATCTTAATTTCAGTGCTTTGTGAGTGTATGTGTATGTCTGTGCAAATTGATCATCAATTGTCATAAAATTTACATGGAAATGAAAAGGTCCCAGAGTGGCCAAGATTACCTGGAAGAGGGAGAATAATTTGGAGTCTTAATATGTAAATATTTAATATGAAGATCATAAACCTACAATGTGATACTGGTGCAAGGTTAGACAAGTAAATCAAAGGTACAAGTCCAAAAAACAGACCAACACACACATAGTCACTTGATTTTTAATGATGGTAGTGCTTCAGGGCAATGAAGAAAATGGTACTGGGTTATGGTACCATTTTCAGTAAATGGTACTGGGTTAATTGGATATTCATATGAAACAAAGTGAATCATAGCATACACAAATATTAGTTTGTAATCTAAATGTGAATTGTAATGCAATAATCTTTTAGAGGAAAGCTTAGGAAGAAATTTCATGAATTTGAATTTGAGATCGGCAAAGATTTCTTTAAAGCAACACCATGGACAGATGGTTAAATTGGACCACAAAAAATTTAAAGCTTCTATTAATCAAAAGACACCATTAGGAAGTGAAAAGACAAAGTGGAGACAATATTTACAACATTTACAACTGACAGGAAACAGGTATCCAGAATCTGTAATGAACTTCTTACAAATGAATGAGAACAAAAGACAGGCCAATAAAAAAAAATAGACTGGGGAAATGAACAGATACTTCATAACATGATATCCTACTGGCAAATACATACATAAAAAAGGAAGATTAACTTCATTGGTAATCAGAAAAAGCAAATTAGAACAATACACCTAAAGAATGATTAAAATTAAACAAAATTAGACTGATTATCTTAAGCATTGGCTTATTAGTCCATTCTCACACTGCTATAAAGAAATGCCTGAAACTGGGTAATTTATAAAGAAAATAGGTTTAATTGACTTACGGTTCCACAGGCTGTACCAAAAACATGGCCAGGGAGGCCTGAGGAAACTTACAATCACGGCAGAAGGTGAAGCCGGCTCATTTTACATGGCCCCAGGAAGGAGAAAGAGAGTGAAGGGAGAGGTGCTACACACTTTTAAACAACCAGATCTCACTATCATGAGAACAGTGAGGGAAAAAAATCTGTCCCCATAATCCAATCATCTTCCACCAGTTCCCTCCTCCAACATTAAGGATCACAATTCAACATGAGATTTGGGTGGGGACCCAAATCCAAACCATATCAATTGGCAATAATGTAAACTCATAGTATTGTACTTTAGTGAAATCACTTTTGAAAACTCTTTGGACATTATTTACTAATGGTGAACACACGTTTACCAATGACCCAGAAATCCTAGGTTTATAACAAGTAGAAATGGAACATATGTGCACCAAAATAAATATATTAAGATATCCATATCAGTATAATCTTAATATCCCAAAACTGGAAACAATTCAAATGTCTACCAATAGTAAAATGGGAAAATAAATATGATACGGCAATGAAAAAAGATTAAACTACTGCTACTCAAAACAGCACATTACTCTGCAAACATAATCCTGAGTGGCAGAAGCCATAAGTAAAATAATATATTCTGTATGATTTTATTTATACAGCTCAAAAAGAGGTAAAAATAAGTCTCTGGTGTTGGAAATCAGGATAGCAATAAACCTTGAGGAAGAGGAAAGGGTGCTTCTGGGATTTTGGAGCTGGTGTATTTCTTGATCCTGATGGTGGTTACTTGGCTATTTACACTTTGTGATAATTCATTGATCTGTATATTTATTTGAAAATATTAGCACTTATTTAAAAATATTTAAAAGTCTGATTAATGGAATTGGATATATATATATTTTTTAAAATCTAAAACGTTACAGGGCCAAACATTAAATGGAGTGAATATTATAAAATGAATTTTAGGTTACACTAGCTTTTATTGACAATTTATAAAGACGTGAGCTCTGAGAACAAACTTCTTAATAAAATTACCAATGCAAATATATGGACAGGGCATGGAAATGATTAGAATGACTAGAATACTATAACATCTTTTGTGCAGAAGTAAGGGGTGGTTATGGGAAGATGTTATTATAAAAATATTTATAGACAAAAAACCTAGGTGCTGGTGATGTTTCATTATATTTTAAATATCTCAGAAAATAAAAATTTTAAATTAGAATAACAGATAATTATAATTCAGTAACCTAATTTTATAGCACCTCTACAACTCTGTCTTCCTATATGAAAATTTATAATCTGGTTTAACTGAAGAATAAAACTATATAATGGCTAGCAATTTAAGTCTCCTAGGATAGGGGATATAAAACACATAGGGTGTTTTATCCGAACAAGGATGACAAGACTGTCTATGTAATTATTACTTAGGATCTGGAGAGCATCCTAAGAGTAAGGACAGACCTAACTCTATTCCTAATACAGGGTCTGAGATGGCAGCAATGAAAACCTTCTCTGTTGCAGCTATCTTAAGTCTAGTTAAACACAGAAAAAAGGAGCTAGTCAATTCATCTGCATTTTATTGTCAAATGTCAATATTTCCTTTATGTGTGACATAATTAAGAAGGTAGTGTGTATCTTCTATATGTTTTATTTACTATAATTCTACCTAATGCATTAGAGTAAGTGATCAATCAGATGTATGACACCTATATCCACATTGTCTTTAAAGAATTAAAAGTCCATGTCAATATCAATAACTAGTATTGTGTTAATTAGATGAATGAGAGGTAGTGGACTACAAGTCTGACACTTGGCCTATAATCTTGACCATTGTCTAACTGGGTCCTCATGGACAAATCAATTGACATCTGTAAACCTTATTTTTCTCAGTATAAAGCAAGGGTATTAGACTCATTTAAACAAATGTTTTCATCTGCTCTATATAGCTATGTGACAGCTACATGATAATCGGTTTTTATTATTAAAAAGGAAAAAAATTATATAGCATCTCTCACTGCCTCACAACTTTCTAGATCACTGTAAGAAAAATAGAAAGATCATGGAAATATTGGACCTGAAGTCAGGAAATAGAAAATGAATCTCAGTTCTATTGTTACTGGCTTTGCGATGACGAGAAAGTCACCACACTTCTTTAAGCTTTAATTTTGTTCTCTTTGAAACTTTTACCTCTAAAAGCACTCACTTCAGAGCGGGATCCCCAAAATTGTTAACTCAACCTCAAAACAACATGTTTACATGTGAAAAAATGTATTCTTTTGTATTTTTCCCCCAGAAGGTTTTTGAGGAAATTTACATCATCCTTACCAGCTTTTCTACTCTTTACTAGCTTAATTTATCATCATGGATAAGAATTAGATTCTACCTCTCTTTGATTTAAGTCTCTGAATCTTCACATTTTTTCAAATTTGATGACTATTTCTGTTATCTAACTTTTCCCCTCATGGTAGAGTATATTCAGTGAGATGCATCATTCTAGGTTCCCCATTGTTCCCCTGTACCAAACTCAGGACTGCTATTGCATGCAATTTGTATAATATAAGCTTTGATATATGCAATGTTCATTTTTAAAAAGAATCTCTAACTAAAAGCATATTAGATAAAAGTAAATTAACTGCAGAAACTTACTGCAAATGTGCTGGAACCCAGGATTGCAGCAAGGAAGTTGATGGAATTGTTCCTTTGGTTTAGGATATTGGCTGCTCTGCAGACAAATCACAATTTCTGTCTCTCATTTAAATTCTTGTTAGATAATCTGATTGCTGTCACTCAACCAATAGACTGGATGCCCTTCAGTCAGAGTCCAACACCGGAATAAAAGCTGAGATTAAAAAAAAAAAAAGCTGAGATCTAAGTGACAGAAATTAGGCTGTATGAGATGCCCAAGGAGTTCAGCAAGTTATCATGTCTTTAGTGCCCTCTGTCATGCAGTGCAACACGAAGATGGAATGTATTTATAATTTACCCAAAGCTAAAAATACAAGGATGATAAAAATGATAATTGTAGACTATTTGTTATGCGTGGATTGCAAATTCCAACTCTGACTGTATATGTTTTAGAGTTTAGATAGCAAATTATTTCTTACTGTAATGATTCTATGCTATGCCATACATGTACCATTAATGATTATATCTTCCCCATTTATTCATTTCATCATGTAAGAAATTGGACACATGCATAAATTTCTAAGTTAAAATTTATCTGAGACTTTAAAGTCTTCTGTCTTTTTTCATAGAATTTATTAATTTTGAAGAAAGCATAAAGTACTTCAAATTTAAAAGGACATGGCTAAAAAACCAAATGAATTACATGTATCTGAATTATTTCTGAAACCAAAGGCCAATTTAAAGTGATAGTCTTTTTAAGTTGAATATATTACTTGCATTTATAATTTTACCAGCATTCATATATATGTGCATCTAGTATCTATTTGATTTTGAAATATAGGGAAACAAAATGAAAGAGACTTTTTAAGTGTGTAATAATATGTCACTCCAAAATAAGCCACTTTGGCATGAGGATTATTTTGAGCTAAAGGCACCTAAAAAGCAGCAAGTACAAGAAGGTCACTCTGACCTCCCCCCTTTTTTTCCTGAAAGCAGGAGACAGAACTCCCATATAGAAGATGTCCTCCTCATTCTAGAAAGAAAATAACATTCTCATCACCAGAGATGGGAGTAAGAGTTGAGAAAAATCTGTACAAACAAACATTATTAAACTGACCCTTATCTTCCTAGTTCCCTTTTCACCATTAACTACCATAGCCCAAGTCCTTCATCTTGTCACATTTTCACAATTTATTACTCAGTGTCCAATTCAATTCAACATAGAAGCATTCAAGGCTAACTCTTTCTTTGGGTCTTTATTTCCTCATGATGACTTCCATGTCATGTAAAACTAAAATGTATACTCAGTAAATACGTATGCTTTTCTCCTGTTATCTATCTTATGTCAATTAATTCTAAGGCCCAGCTGAAAACCGTAAGAAGATAGAGATAAAATTTTGCCTTCACTAAAGAGTTTTTCTAAGGATAGTTGTGTAAAAATTTTTTTAAAAAAATTATATGTGTGTATGTATATATATCCACAGTTTATTACCAAAATGTTGGCTTCCATTATCCAATTTAGATGTGACCTAAATAACTCCAATCCAAAGAGCAACAAAACCAAAAACAAAACAAAAAAAAACCTTTCTCAAAGGAAAAAAAACCTTAAAAAACAGAAAACAAAAAACAACTTTTCTCATAGCTACCAGTTAACAATGATGGCAACATTTTGCCCACTGAGTCGCCCTTTAAAAGGGCAATAGAAAAAAGCCTTAGAGTGAAGGAAGAAAGCTTGCTGCTGAAAGACAGGAATGCTGCCTACTGTAAGCCTGGGCAGTCCTAGTTTTCTCCATTCTGGGTCATGCTCTGAAGTGGGGCTGATGGCAAAATGTCACATCACCAGAGTCCCCGCCTAGGGGAAGTACACGATGCTCATCACCCCATTAGAAACTCGGCCAGTCCCCAAACTAGCATAATTTAGTGAGGCATTTCCTGGGCACAAAAGTGTCTCATCTGCCACACCACATATGCAGATGCAATTTTTCCCCCTAGTGTTGCCCTTTAAAAGGAAACAGTAGTTCTGAAAGCCACCAAGAAGCATAACATTCCAGGGAATATATATTTTTTTCACTCAAGTGCTTTCAAAAAAGGTCTTAAGGTGGGTGAATTTAGCAAAAACTATTATATGTTAGAATAAATTGTTATATGAATCAGAACTCAGAGCATAGTGTCTGAATTACTACTATTAGGTATCATTGTTACAGATTCCAAGTTTTAAAATAAATTCTAATTTATTCCTTTAAAATTTTTTTCACATAATTCTTTAAGACTCTTTTTTAGAGAAAAAAGAAAAGATCTTTTCTGCCTTTAGAGTAATACATAACTGAAAACCTTTTGATAGTTTTGAGAGATGGTAAGCATAAAATCCAAATTACAGCAGTTCTCATTATAATGGCACTGAATAATCACCTCATTAGTAGTATTATCTGAATATTAATAGCAGTTCCTGACCTCCAGATTTTTTTTGCAAATGTTTAGTATGATTTGCAACAATATGCAAACCATTTTTTACTATATATTTTTTACTTCTCCTCAGTATTGAAGGAATTAGTCAAATGAAGATTTATGAGATATTGAATAATGTGAAATGTATTGACTGTCAGGAATCTTGTTTCAAGGAACTGCACTGCTTAGGACTATGTGTGTGTGTGTGAGTGAGAGTGTGTGTGTGTATCTTTCTTCATCATTTATTTTCTTGCATTATTATATTCCGAATCAAATTGCATTCCGGAAATGAATACTAGCCTTAGGAGAAGCATTGCATTTTGATGGTGAACGATTTTGCAGAAATTACACACGGTTGATGGTAACTTTGTCAGTATCGTTGAAGTGTTTTCCTATATTTAAAATTTTAAGTTAGCAAATATTGAGAGTCAGAAATTTCTTATCCTCTCATTTTCCACTGTGTGTTTGTTTAAAACCCTCACTTCAGTAATCCAAATTTCCCTTTGTTCATTGCCATGATAGGAATAATTTGGTGAACAAAATTAGCCAACATTTTGTCTACTAAAGACATTTTCCCTTTTTATGTGCAATCATTTTTCTTAATTTAAATAACAAAGCCACTTACCTGGATACTTTTTAAAATTGAGAGATAAAAAGCACTATTTACTAGCTTTAAAAAGTATTGCTTAATTCTTTATCCTCTTCTCACAAAAGATGTCTGTTTTGCCTTGGTCAATATTTTAACACATTTCTTTATTATGTTATTATTTGTGGTCTGAATTAAGTAAGAAATTTGAATGAAGAAAAAACCTAAGAGGTTAAAATATTTGATTATTGCATTTTGAACACATTTTAAACCTGATAGTTGTTAGAAGCAAAAATCAAGAATCAAACCTTTATTCTTTGAAGTCTACTTAAAATAAAATGTTAGTACTTTGGAAAGGACCCTGGAATGCTTACATCATACATAAACCACAGAGTCATCCCCACATTAGTTGAAATGAATACTCATTGTGTGGAAAGTGTTTTGGAACAAATGTGTTAGAAAAATGCATTTCAGGGAGAATAGCTGGCAAAGCAACTCAGTGTTATATAATCAGGACTTCTCCTTAAATGCGTTTTTATTCTACCTATTCCATCATATAAAATCTAAAAATGTCTCTTTGAAGAACCAATTCATTATATTTCCTTTTATACTTCTTTTGGATATAAGATGGCAAGAATATCAAAGTTCTTGAAAATAGGGAACATCTCAAACACAGCTCTTTAGGTGGTTTCACTAAAGATTAGGTAACATTCTACCAACTTCAGAAACCCATCTGATTTAGAAAATCATCCCATGGCAGAGTAGTCTGTATTCATGATGACAGAATTCTCTGAGCTTCCCTTTCACACCTTCTGCTTCCTAGTTTCTTGTGACATTTTTTGGAGAAAACCTAGCAAGAATAAAGTTCAACATAGGAAATCTAAATGATGAATCATCATGAGGCCTTTTAGAAAAGAACCAATAGTTCCTTCTAGAGGAAGAACATGTCCAGGCTATTTGCAAACAGGATGTCATAGACTGTTTGCTTTCTTTCATCTCAATGATACAAGACATATGAATAAATGCTGGTGATATTTCAGGAGCAATTAGCAAACACTAAACTGTTTAAGTGTTGCATATAAGCAAGGAAGAGATTACAATGCCAGAGGAGATCCCATAAGAATAAGGCTTTCTAGATGCTTTGATATTTAACAAACTGTGTGGAAAGCAGCATTAGACCATTGAGGCCTATCTGTTATATATATTTATAAATTAAGTTGAATCATAGTTCTGTTGATGCAGACAATTTGTCAGCATTTAAAAATTAAGACTTTTGGCACACTAGTAATAAAAACACAACTTGTGCTCTGAAGTGGAAAGTTACAACATCCAATCATTGATTTTCTGCCTCTTGTTGGAATGAGACTGACTGAAGTCTGAACAATGCACCAATTGAAACATCAGTTCTCACAAAATACATCCCGTTTCTCCCAGGGATGAGCATGTCGCTCCAGGTCTGGGTTTTCTTACTTCTTTTTCAATGCTTAAATATTCCTCTGTCAATTAAAGAATGGATATGTGCTCAAGTATGCAAGTAGGCATGGCAAAATTGCATAGAAACCAGACAGAACATTAATATTCCCACAAAGAAGCAAGAGAGCAGCACAGGGAGCTTTTCCTGCATTGATTAGTTACAAAAGTTGTGGCAAGATTTGCTTTAAATTATTGGTTTCTCTTCATGTTTTCTGGTTCTCTATCATTTTCTTTCTATTCTTCCTGGGGACACTTTTATACAAACACAAAGAACTATAACAAAATAACTACCCTACCCCAAACCCTGATTAGCCTGACAATGTCCTTTAACTCAGTATTTTGATTTCTAATAAGTGTAATATTAAAAATTTTCCTTTGTACAGCAAATTTACATTAAGGATTGGGCGTAGGCAGCATTATTATCTTCATTTTGATTTTTGGAAAGTTTCAGAAGATTCTCATATTCATTGGATAAGAATAATAATAAATTCAGAGAAAATTTGTGCTTTTGATCCATATGATGCTCAATATGCTATTGCAATTTAATATCCATTAAATTAAAAAATTAAAACATTTGAAAAGAGAAGCAAAATTTATATATGATTTTTCACTTCCTTTATTTTGTATATGAAGAAATATAGGGCCCCTCCAGACATTCATTCTTGTTGAGAAAGGGATTGTTGAAGTATCATTCAAAATATACGTAGTTCTAACATTTAAATTACTTGCTGAAGAAAAACAATCATCCACCCGAGCAACCAACCAACCAGCCAACCCAAAGACCCTTTGTGAAAATATCAGAATGATTATTTACTGGTGTGTAAACTCTATACAAGGAACTCCAACTCCTGAACCTATTTCTTTATCTCTGAAAGAGAAATACAAATTATAATAGCATCTACCCTATTGAATCATTGTGAAGAGTCAATGAGAGAAGACATGCAAAGTAAGTGATACACGGTTCGTGTTATGGACTGAATGTTTGTGTTCCCCACAAATCATAAGTTGATGCCATAACCCCAAAGTTACAGCATTTGGAGACGAGGCCTTTGGGAGGTAATTAGGGTTAGACAAGGTCACAGGAGTAGGGCTCTCATGATGGGATTAGTTCCCTTATAAGAGGAGACACCAGAAAGTTTTGTTCCTTCTCTCTTTCTGTGTGTATGGAGACAGGTCATGTGAGCACACAGGGAGATGGCTGTGACCTACAAGCCAAGGGAAGAGGACTTAGAATAAAACCTACCTTGCTGGCACCTTGATCTTTGTCTTTCCAGCCTCTAGAACTGTGAGAAATAAATTCTCATTGTTTAAGCTATTCAGTATATGGTATTTTGGTATGGCCGCCTTAGAAGTCTATGTTAGCTAGGATGATGATCATAATCATGATCATGGAATAAAGTTATCTAGACTACATGAAGGCCCTAGTCTCCATTGCTCCTTGATTTGTTACTTTATTATGCTAATTAATGATATATTATAAGATTCTCTGAGAGGAGGTATTTTATTTACTCTTCTATCTTCCACAATGTATAATACAAGTTCTGCTTACAGTAGATGCTAAAATTATAAATAAAAATTTGACTTTATGATCACTTGAAGATTTGATTAGATAGGATTTCTTCATGATCTGCCCCACAGCCGTTCTGTTTCTATTTTGTTATTACCTTAGTCATGCTTTCATACATATTAAAATTAACATCAGCTTTTATAGAAAAAAGATGTGTGCTATATTTTCTGTGTGTGAGTTTGTGTATTGCATTTTAACTGAAAAAAAAAAAAAAAAGATGCATGCTCCTTTATCAGGGTCAAGTGAAAACAGCTGCCGTTGTCTAGCTGTGACTGCATGGCAATGGCATACACAGGCCTTGGCTTATAAAATGTTTTTTCTTTGGGTGATTACAGTCTACCTGCAAAGTTGATTGAATTTAAATAATGGAGGAATAAATTTTCTAAATATTTCATTAGCTCCTCACTGTGTAAATGATAGAAATGAAAAGCTATGTCCTATCTAATATATGGGTGTGGTAGCAGTAAAAAATAAACAATTAGATGAAAGTGCCCTATTTATAGAAGAACTAATGTGCCTCATTTGTATGAAATGTGACAGTAGATAATGAAAATAATATTTTTATTCCAAATCTCAATTATGGCTAAAATCAAATGCTCAATTTCTTTTGCCCTTTCTTTCCTACTTTTTAATACCTGCTAAGTCCAAGATTATTGTGGGCTAAGAAAGAACTCATCAGGAGGCCTGTGTTCTCACCAAAGAATATTCAACTAACCATCACTAGTTCACTATCAGCAACAACACCTGCAAGCGTAATATTTATTGGAGGTTTTTTTTGTGAAAAAGCACAATGAAGGGCTATGGAGATAGAAATTTAATTCTCATAATAGTTCAATGTTATTATCTTCATTTACACATAAGAAACCTAAAGTGTAGAGAGATTAAAAAACTTGTCCAAGTTCACACAAACTATAAATTGATTTCAACTGGGACTGTATGTTTATAAATGCTATACATAAAGAGCAGGCTGTCTAGTATAGAAGGCAGCATGTGCATATAAAAAGATCCCAGAAAGAGGCCAGGCGCTGTGGCTCACCCCTGTAATCCCAGCACTTTGGGAGGCCGAGGCAGGTGGATCACGTAAGGTTGGGAGTTCAAGACTAGCCTGGTTAATATGGTGAAACCCTGTCTCTACTAAAAATACAAAAATTAGCCAGGCATGGTGGCGGGTGCCTGTAGTTCCAGCTACTTGGGAGGCTGAGGCACGAGAATTGCTTGAACTGAGAGGCAGAGTTTGCAGTGAACCCAGATTGCACCACTGGACTCCAGCCTGGGTGACAGAGCGAGACTCCATCTTAAAATAAATAAATAAATAAATAAGTAAATAAATAAATAAATAAATAAAATCCAACAAAGAAGGCAGGCATTTTGCACATTAGTGTTCCCATTACTGGAAATCATTCCATCCAGGCCGCTTAGATCCAGGAATACTGTATTGGGCAGCAATATTCTTTTCTTCTTTTCTCTTTGCAAATATGCATAGAATACAGCCACAGAAAATAATTAAAAGGGAAATATATGTTTAGTAAAATTTGCGAATTAAATGTGTAAATTATAATGCCTTCTAAGCAAATCTCAATGTAGACAGGCATTACAGCATAGTGATTAACACTGCAATCATAGATGTCAATCTGCTACTTACTAGCTGTGAAGCCTTGAGCAAGTTACTTATCCTCTGTGGGTATCAGTTTTCTAACCTATAAAATGGGTATAATAATGGTACTTACTTATATGGTTGCTATGATAGAATTAAATGAGGTAATAATATTTGTAGAACACTCAGCATAATGATTGGCATATAGTACTCAATAAAAGTTAGTTGTATTATCATCATTACATCTGCATAAGACATGGAAAACATAGAATCTTGGTTTTGTTTGTTTGTTTTTTAGTTTCAGTGTTTCTCCCCAAGTTATCAGAAACCAATCTAAAGAAAACCTCGATCCTTTAGATTCCCAGAACAAGTATCATTGACTTTCTCTTTCGTTTCTGTGGCTCATTGCTTTTTCTAGTTAATATCACTTTCCTTTCTTTTCCTTTCCAACTGACCTATTAACCTCTTCCTCTCTCGGGGGAAAAAACAATCCAACAGCTATGACAATAAGACCAACCTCTCTCTGCAACTTATTCTTTCTCAGAAAACTGCAGCACAAACTTGGCCACCTCTCTTAATGGCGGCCTTTGAATTCTCCCTCTCCTACTCCTCAGATTCTCTGTGGTAAGGGATGAAGCTCCATGGGAAGGCCACTAAGGTGCTGAAGTAAGTCAAAGTTATTTCCAGTGACACTTGTAAGAAAGGGAGGAAGTGATCTGAGCAAAAAGGGAAGAGAAGAGCATTATGGAAAGTGGAAACATGAAAAGCAATTGTGCTGCAATACATTTTGCTCCTGATAGTTCCTTTGGAAAGAGTCTTCTCTGGTAATTGTTGGGCAATGCCATAGCTTTTGAGTGCTATGACTCTTCTAAAGATTTTCGTAAAAATGGTTGTTATTCTTATGGAAATTGTACAGTTTATAGTCCTATCAACTGGGGATAGGTTTAGGGCTAACTCTAGGCAAACAGTTAAATATGAATAATTGCCATTAATATTCTTGAAGTTTCATTTTAATTTTTGATTGACATGTAATAATTGTACATATTTATGGGGTGATCGTCTGATATACACCTACAACATGTGATGATTGAATCATGGTAACCAGTGTATGTATCACCTTAAATAGTAAAATTTTTTTTGTGGTATGAATGTTCAAAAATTCTCTTCCAGCTATTCTGTAACATATAGTACATTATTGTTAACTATAGTAATTTTACTGTCCCGTAGGACACCAGAACATATTCCTCATATCTAACTGTAACATTGTACTTACTGACCAATCTTTCCCCTCTCATATCTTCAGACTCTGGTAACCACTACTCTATTCTCAATTTCTACAAGATAAACTTATTTTTAGATTTCACATATAAATGTGAGCATGTGGTATATATTTTTTTTGTGCCTGGCTTATTTCACTTAATATAATGTCTTTCAGGTCCATCCATGTTACTGCAAATGACAGAATTTCCTATTTTTTATGGCTGAATGGTATTCCATTTTATATATTTTATATATGTGTGTGGGGGGGGGTGTGTGTGGTGTGTGTGCATATAACACTTTCTTTATCTTTTCATCTGTTGATTCCATATTTTGGCTATTGTGAATAGTGCTCCAATAAACGGGAGAGTGCAAATGTCACTTTGACATGCTGATTTCATTTTAATTGGAGATAAACCCAGTAGTGGGATTACTGGATCATATGGTAGTTCTATTTTTGAGGACCATCTATTCTGTTTTTCATAGTAGTTGCACTAATTTACCTTTTCACCAAAAGTATGGAAGAGTTTCCTTTTCTCTACATTCCTGCAAGCGTCTTACCTGTTGTGCTTTTGGTAATTCCAACAGCTGTGTAGTCATCTCTTATCGTGGATTTGGTTTGAAATTTCCTGATGATCAGTGATGCTGGAAATTTTTTATACCTATTTGCCATTTGTGTATCTTCTTATGAGAAATGTCTATTTAATTTTTTTGCCATTTTTAAAATCTAGTTATTTGTTTTCTTGCTATTGAGTTGTTTGAGTTTCTTATGTATTTTAGATATTAATCTTTTCTCAGATTTATAGTTTTCAAATATATTCTCCCATTCTGTAGGTTGCCCCTTCACTCTGTTGATTGTTTCCCTTGCTGTGAAGAAGCCTTTTAGTTTGATGTAACCCCATTTGTCTACTTTTGTTTTTGTTGCCTGGGCTTTTGAGGTCTTATCCAAAATAATCTTTGTCCAGCCCAAGATGATGAAACATTTCTGCCATGTTTTCTTCTAGTATCCTCATAGTTTCAGGTCTTACATTTAAGTGTTTAGTCCATTTTGAATTGATTTGCATATATGGTGAGAGATAAGGGTCCAATTTCCTTTTGCATGTGGATATGCAGTTCTCCCAACATCATTTATTGAAAAGACTGTTCTTTCCCCCATTTGTGTTCTTGGCACTTTTGTCAAAAGTCAATTGATTATTAGGATATGGGTTTATTTCTGGGCTTTCTATCCTGTTCCATTGGTCTTTGTCTGTTTTTATGCCAGTACCATGCTGTTTTGGTTACTATATCTTAGTGGCATATTTTGAAGTCAAGTAGTGTGATGCCTCCAGTTTTGTTATTTTTACTCAAGATTACTTTGGCTATTCAGGGTCTTTATATTCCATATGAATTTTAGCATAGTTTTTTTCTATTTTTGTAAGAGTGTCTTTGACATTTTGATGACAATTGCATTGAATCTATATATACTTCTTCAGGTAGTATGGACATTTTAACAATATTAATTCTTCCAATCCATGAATGTGAGATATCTTTTCATGTATTTGTATCTTCAATTTCTTTCATCAATGTTTTACAGTTTTCATTGTAAAGATTTTTCATCTCAGTTAAATTTATTCCTAAGTATTCTATTTATTTGTGGCTATAGTGAATGGGATTATATTTTGATTTCTATTTCAGATAGTTATTAGCATATAGAAATATTACTGTTTTTTGTGTGTTGATTTTATATCCTGCAACTTTGATAACTTTATTAGTTCCAGCAGTTTTCTAGTGAAGTTTTAGGGTTTTCTGTGTATACAAGCTTATGTCATCTGCACATAGGAACAATTTAACTCCTTTGTTTCCAATTTGAATGCTGTTTTTGTTTGTTTGTTTGTTTGTTTTTTCTTGAGACAGCATCTCATTCTATTGCTCAGGCTGGAGTGCAGTGGTGCCATCATGGCTTACTGAAGCCTTGACCTCCCAGGCTGAAGTGATCCTCCCACCTCAGCCTCTTGAGTAGATGGGACTACAGGCATGTGCCATCATGCCCAGCTAATTTTAAAAAACTTTCGTAGAGACAAGGTCTCCCTATGTTGCCCAGGCTGGTCTTGAACTCTTAGGTGCAAACAATTGAGTGCCTTTTATTCTTTTCTCTTGCTTAATTGTTTTACTTAGGACTTCTAGTACTATGTTGAATAGAAGTGGTGAAAGGATACATTCTTGTTTCAGATTTTAGAGGGAAAGCTTTCAACTTATTCTCATTCAGTACAATGCTAGTGTGTGTTTGTCATATTTGACCTTCATTGTGTTGATGTACACAATGTACCTAATTTATTGAAAGTTTTTACCATTTTCATCACCTTTTTTACCTAATTTGTTGAGAGTTTTTATCATGAAGGAATGTTGGATTTTGTCAAATGCTTCTTAACCTCTATTGCAATGATACGTTTTTTGTTCTTCATTCTGTTTATGTGATATGCCATATTTATAGATTTGCATATATTGAATCATCTTTGCACCTCTGGGATGAATCCCACTTGGTCGTGGTGAGTGATCTTTTGAATGTACTGTTGAATTCAGTTTGCTAGTATTTTGTGGAGGATTTTTACATCTATGTTCATCAGGGATATTTGCATATAGTTTTCTTTTTCTTTTTTTGTGTCCTAATCTTGTTTTGATATCAGGATAAGGCTGGCCTCATAAACTAAGTTTGGAAGATTTCTCTATTCAATTATTGAAATAGTTTGAGAATTGGTATTAGTTCTTCATAAAATGTTTGGTTGAATTCAGCAATGAATCCATGAGGTCCTGAGTTTTTCTTTGATAAGATAATTTTTATTACTGATTAAATATCCTAAACCATTATTGGTCTGTTCAACTGTTCTATCTCTTCAAAGTTCAATCTTAAGATATTAATGTTACAATACTATTAATAGCTATACTATAACATTATCGTTCCATTTTCCAATCATGAAATGATTTTATGTAATATATTATTTGATCCTTAAATAATCCCATGGAAAAGTTAGGTAGCATTAGTATCATTTTGCCATTTTATAATGTGGAATCAGAAGATTACTGATTTTAAATAAAGCCACTTGACTATTGAATGGTATATCTAGGATATAAATTCAAGTATTCAGATTTTATTCTCATGCTTAACTACTATCCCTCCAGTGATAACTCAGGAGTGAGCAGACATGGGTAGAGCCTAGTGTCTTGCCAGATTAATGACGAGTGATTGTGGAGCTCTCCAGTTTTACAGACACTGTGCTAGACATTGGAGTGAGAACTGTGATGAAGAGAGATGAGATGTTTACCATCCTTAAGTTTATGAAATAGTCAGGAGAGACAGTAAATACAAAGAACAAATTAATATATAGGATACTTGTAGATTATGGTAATGCTATCTATGAAGAAAATTAACAGCCTGGTAAGACAGAGAGTAACTGGGGAAGCCATTTATGGTAGGATGATTAGGTGAGATAGTGACGTTGCAAGATGTGAGTAAAGGTGAGAATACAGTTAAAAGATGAGAATACACTGCTACAGAAAAGGCCAGTGGAAGTGCATTCCAGCCTAAACAGAAACTAGAAAGACTTGGATGTAGGAAAATAAATTTTGTCATACGGGACAGACAGTGGACTACTGTAGCTGGATTGTGAGGAGTGAGGAAGAGAGTGATTGAAAGTTGAAGAGGAAAGATAAGCCAAATTATGGAGTAAGTATAAAGGGAGAATTTTGGAGGGTCAGTCCAGTTCACTAAGGCATTCTTAACTGCATTCCAGACTCAATCCACGGTAGACTCCTGGCAACCATGTTTGTACATAATCCCACTTCCTTGGCCAGAGTTCTCATGCAATAAAAATATATTGAACATCTGCTATGTGTACTGTGTAATAGGTGATCAAAGCACATGCAGTTGCTGCCCTTGTGAAGTTGTGAAGTTCAATACGAGTGTGCCCAGATCCAAGAATGGCCAGTTAGAACTTTTTTCTAGGAATTTGAAGCTGGGAATTAGAGAGGGATTTGGTTTTTGCATAATTGGAGTTATAACATGAAAACTAGGAGCTGCTGGAAACCAAATTCTGCCACATCATCCGGGAAGTCCAGAAGTCCAGTATGCAGAGACAGAAGAATGAAGGATACAGAAAGAGATGATACTCTCTTGATCCCTGTTGGCTTTACATTCATGGATTTTAGTCCTTCTAGAAGCTGTGTTGCATTCAGCAGGCTGGTTCTTTGAGATGACTTATAATCCTGTAATATAGTCCTCATATTCCTAATATGTTCTGAGCTATTTTGTTGTTTTCAGTAAAGTAAATTTAATGTATATTCGAGACCTAACTAGGGCAGGACAGGCTCAGGAAAAATGAGCTCTAGGGCTTAAGCATGACAAGATTTGAGAGTTAGGTGAATAATTTGTAATCCTAGAAGATACAACAAGCAAACAAAAAAAAAAAATCACACACCTCTTCACATGGTTATTAGAAATTTGGAGCACTGGGTGCGGGGAAACACCATTTAAAAAAATGGAAAAAACACTCCATAGATAATGATTATGATAGTGATGCTAAAAATGATGAGAAGATGCCATGTACTAAGAACTAAGTATTTGCCAGATAGGTAATAAATGTAGTGTGCCTCACTGAAGCATCTGTCAGTCTCTAAATTACACCCTTCACAAACTCACAAACCCAAGTAACAAGCTGGACAGATTCCAGGGAGCCATGTTTAAACATGACCTCTCCCCTATATCCACATCTGATGGGAGTACTTATTTATTAAACATATATTTATTGAGTATGTATCATAGATGGAGTGGTGAACAAAACAGATAACATTTCTGCTCTTTTGGGGCTTTTGGCAAAGATAGGATGGTAAAGATAGAATGAGCTAAGTACTATGCTTGATGCTTCCAGGTAGACTCACCCTAGTCCTCCAAAGTAAGTAGTGGTATTCTTATTTTACAGATAAGAAAGCTAAACTCTTTCCCTAACCAGGGGAATTAAGTTGCTAATAACTAGAAAGTGAATAAAGGGCAAAGGCAGCTCTATCCTAACTCTGAGCCTTTCTCGAGTCTGTGATTATCCTAATTGCACCATTTATGTCCCATAAGCAGGACACAGAAACATTTAGCTGTGATCTATGGGCTGAAAGTGACAACTAATGCTGCTGCTAGGATAAGAAGCTTTGCACTGGACACCTCAATGTACAGTTGGACTGGAAAAGCCAGCTCAACTACCCCTCTACATCTGGGATGCTAAATTTAGCTGCAAAGCGGTAAACATGTCCATCACCATGTTTGCTAGGAACAGCAAACTATGAAAGGTAGAGAGGTTCTCTTCCTCACTTCTGTCTTCCAAATTTTGCATAAGTACACCTTATTGTCAGCCCCTAGTTTGCACTTAGAACACTAACTGCAAAGGAGTCTGGGGAAATGTAGCTTTCAGGTTTCCAGCCTCTGAATGAATGATGGCACACCAGGAGGAGGGGATAAATTCTTAGCAACCCAGTGCTTAGTATTTGGCATCCCATTACATTAAGATGCCTTGAATATTTGCTTGGAAATATGATACTTCACATTGGCAGGTTTCAACATGCAGAGGTTTGTCTGGTGTTACTTGGGATTTTTCTGGGTTTTGAGTTACTCCACATTTTTGCCACACAATTAAATTAATTAAATGAGACTTAATAAAGAGATACCTATGTGCAGAGTCATGAGAGGACTGAAATACCTGGGAGTCAGAAGCCTAAAGTTTGTGTGTATATTTTTTTCCCTGCAGGTTCCCAATAACTGTGTGTCACCTTCAACAAGATCTCTAGCCTCTTTGGGTTTTTCAGCGTTTTCTCCACTGTAACAAGAATAATGGCTCTCACCACTTCTCTGCCTCTAGGGGTGTCGTTAGAATTAATGAGACATCAGGGTGAAAAGCTTTCTACATTTTTTCCCCCTCAGAGAATGCTGGAATGTAAGTAAAAGTAAATCTGTATTTTGTGAAGAACTTTTCTTTTTGCATGTCTTCATAACATTTAGAAAATAGTTTACATTTTTTTTTTTTTTTTTGCAGCAGCAATTACCGTAGGTGTTACATATAATAAGGGAACTTTATCTGTCAGGAGAAACAAAGGAGGAACCAAAAACTTGAGTCAGAGAAAGTCTGCTCCTGGCTTACTCTTTAATGGAACGAGTAGGAGGCCTGAGAAAATCAAAAGTAAAATATTACTGTACAGAAAGCATCTGAAAGTAGGAGGAGGAACTACTTAATTAAAGTTGCCATCCTGAAAGTGGAAAAAGAAAAGTGATACTGACTGCTGACAAGTTGCTGAAATATCTTAGATATACTGGGGAGAGAAGATGAAAGTTGGAGGTCAAAATCTTTGTGCTTTAGGGTTAAACTGCTCAGATCCATGATAATAATATCACTGATCATTATGTTCCATTGGAAGCTAAACTCTAAGAAGTTAAAAATGTTCTCAGCAATTTCTTTAATTAATTAACCAATGAATTGTTTGTTAACGTAGGCAACAAGTACTATATCAATTCTGCTACTTCGACGGAATGCCACACTCTGGATTCTGATGGATGTTAATGCTGTCAAACATGCACATCTTAAGTTTATTCTTGGCCATCTGTAGATAATGACTTTCTAAATAAAACTGTTCTTGGAGATAGAAAATATTCAAATCTGGTATTTATAGTACTGTTCATATTTATAATCAAATTGCTTTTTTTGTTTAGAATCCTTTGTTTTAGAATGTTAAGCATTTTGGAAAATGATGTGGGGGCACATATAATTATTATTTCTTGTGGGTAAAGTACAGCTAAGCAAGGATGGGCCAAATGTCAAAGAGTGGTCCAGAAGTCAGACTGAGGGTTCAATTTCCTCACCCACTGACCGCACTCACTGAATGCCTCTGAAAAACCATGACTAGTCACTTCTTCTTTTCAAGTATCTTATGAGGATATCTTTCTTAAAAGTATTTAATTCAGTTTCAAAAGATTTTTTTGTTATCTAATGTCTTTTCCCTAACTCAAAACAAATAGTACTTTTCAGTAATCATTGGCCTTTTCACATCAGTCCTTCTCCACATTGGTTTAACAATAGTCTTTGGGAAAAAATAAGGTGGATGGTACAATATATAGTAAGTTGAGTGTATAACATCTTCTTCTAATAGGTCTTCATATTTTTGCATCAAACTCGTTGCCTTAAATTCAATATCTTCTTTTGAGTAATAATAACTTGTGAATAACTTATGGAGAACATTGTTAAAGGTGAAAGTATCACAGAAACAGGAACTCCAGGACATTTAAATATATCGAGAATGAGGCTTTATAAAGACTATGAAGGCTAATTTGTATATCAAATATAAACAGGGTTACTAGTGAAAACAAGGTCCAAATAGGGTAATTCAAAAAAGAATATTTATATCTTTTTAAAGGTCCCTCAGAAAACAATATTTGAAGCAATCAGGATAATCTACATATTTCTTACAAAAATACGTTTGTTTTACAAAGAGCAAGATGAGTAATTAAAATAAAACTAATAAGGATGTTGTAAGTGTCTGGAGCTAAGATTTCAGAATTAGAGTTTGAGATGAAGAAGCAATTTCTTGGATACTAAAGTTGTAGAGGTGTCAATATGAATGTGTGGCTTCCTTGAATAGTGCTCATGTATGCAGGGATTGGTGTTGATAATGCAACTATTATCATTTTTGTGATTTGGTTTGGAAAGGACAGGAAAGGAGAGTTGTATAAGAGAAGTAATTGTATAAATCAAATGAAAATTCAGATGATCAGCCAGGTCCAAGATACATGGAGAATGAAGACAGAAACTTGTGAAAGTTTTTTTGTTTGTTTTTTTTTTTGTTTGTTTGTTTTTAAAAAGAGGGATTGGTATCTGAGAAAGACCAAGTTACTGGAAGTCTTCAACTTGGAAGTCAAAGAATAGATAGGAAATATGTTTATAGAGAATGTTAGCTAAAATTTTCAGACATTTTAGTTTGCAGGGCACAACAAGATGGAGGGTAAAGCTATGAGAGTGGGTAGTTGTGAAAGAAATGCAAAGGGAAATTATTGCATTAGTGACCTATTGCTGTGTTACAAATCACAAACTTAGTGGGTTAAGACAATACTCATTATCTCTCAGTTTCTGTGAGTCATGAGTCCAGTTACTGCCTAGCTGGATTCTCTTCTTAGGGTCTTACAGTGCTGCAATTAATGTGTTGGCTGGACTATGTTCTCATTTGAGATTTGACTGTTGAGGAACCTATTTTCAAGCTCACTCAGATTACTGGAAGAATTTCCTTGAAGTTGTAGGATTGAGGGCTCTGGCTTCTTGTTGGTTGTGAGTTGAAGCTGCCTTGAGCTCCTACAGTCAATTCTTATCATTTAGAAGCGATTCCCAGTTGCCACAGGTCACCTGAAGTTCTTTGCCATATGAGCTTTCCCAACATGGTTTCTTACTTCATCAAACCGGCAAGGAGACATATGCTAGAGTGCCGTCCCATCATCTTTGCCATAATCTGTTGGTTAGAAGTAAGTTACAGGCTTGCCCTGTAATTAAAGTTGGGGTGGGGGGTGGATTACACAAAGATGTGAATGCCAGGAAATGGGGATCATGAGTTCACCTTAGAAGTTGTCCACCTCAACTGGTAAGGGAAAAACTCTCAATATAGTATGACTCTGAAGTTTTCCAACTTGATAGAATGAACCGGGTTCCAACATGTAATAAATGCAGGGCAATCGCTAAAAAACAACAGAGAACAAAAGTTGACATAGCTGTCTTGTCTGAATCTAAGAGGAGCAGATTTTTGTATTTGGCTGGTGGAATAAGGCAGGAAACAGCATTCACCACAGAAAACGAGAACCTAAACCAGGGCTCTTGAAGCTTGAGAGAAGCAGCAGCCTCCACTGCAGAGGCTTCAGGGAAACTGTGGTTAGAACTAAAGAGTGGAGAGATTATTTTGTGAATAGGTTGATACGTGATACATGTTGTTTACCATGGCATGAGTTAAAAAAGCCAGTGGGAAGATGAGATGAAGGACAATAGAGGGGACTGTAACTTGTAAATGTAAATGTAGCTTGTGTTACATTTCCACCTGTTTCCAGTTCATAAGCATTTGCCTCTATCCTTTCTGTTACTTGTTATATATGTGTCTCTTAAAAATAGCAGGCCTGATGTTTCTGAATCTTATGGACCTTTAATTATTTGAAGACAACTTTCACATCTCCTCTGTTTCAGAAAAAGTGTTGTGAGAAAGAGGCTTACTTTTAGTCCAGCATTAAAGGACTTTATATTTTTTATAAAGGATAAATTATTTCAAAAGTCCTAGGCAAGTTCTGTCCCCTCCCTGCTGGAGATCCCAGGGATCTCCTGACATCTCAGGAGATCCCAGTCACTCTCTCTCCCAATAAGACTTTCTGTCTTCTCTTTCCTTGTTCTTTCTTTCTCCTTCTCAAATTACAATGTTGCTTTAGGAGGATTGAATATAGAAAGGGTTTGAGGCAAAGGTGGTAAGAAGGATTGTGATGGAGGAGGGAAAGCACAATATTCTCCTTTATTTTTTCCTCCATCTCAACCACGAGCAGAAAAAAACAAAACAAATAAACAAGGCAAGGCCAAAACAAACACCTTTTATTAAAGAGGAGATTACGGAAAGATACTTGTTCTGCATGGTTGATACTGACAGCTACATCATGAGGAAAAATAATTGCTTTTACGTCCTTTTCTCTCCCTGCCAAAAAATGTATACTGATTCTCAAAAATCCTTGTTAAACAGAGGAGAAAAAAATCGTCTGGTTAGTCAGACTTCACGGTCAAAGGAAGTATGCCTGGCTGCAACATAAGGAGTTCATATACTGAATGACTCCTTTTTAAATTAGTCTCATTCAAAGTAACAATTTTCACATAATCACTTGATTAAGTGCTTCAAATAACAAAAATTGGAATGGAATCAACTTCTTAGAAATTTTTTGTTGTTGTTCTATTACTTTGAAAATACAAATGTGCTGTAAAAAAAAAATCACTGAGATGTTCCAAAAATGAGCTGTGGAGCAGTATCTAGAGATTATGGTCGAGAACAGCTCACATTGGATGACCCTAACCTATTATGTAACACTTGGCTCATCCAAACTTGGAATAGTCCTTGTTTGGATACCATGTGTGCAGTTATTCTTGCCAAGATGCCAACGGTGTAGCTGTCTTTTAACAAACCCTACACTGGTGGTCTCCAGGTGGTTGAATGCTTCTAACCACTTCAAATGTGTTTGTTTTACAATGCCTAAGTAAATTATTTAATGAAGAAATATGGAATACAACAAAATAACTACTTGAGAAAAACCAAAACAACATTATGATAAAGTATATACCAATGTCCCTAATAGTTACTTAAGCATACACATGTAGTTGATTATCTATTCTTAACTAATTGGTAATCTCTCTACCCTAGCATCATTAACTTTTACATTTCATTCATTTAGTAAGCATTTATGGAATGCTTACTATATGCCAGTCACTGTTCTAGGTGCCTGTGTACAATAAGTGCAACCAAGCATGGTCCAGTCATCATGGAACTGTTGACTTAGGTGAAGAGTGGCATACACTAATCACATAAGCATGCACAAAAGTAAAAATCACAATGCTTCAATTATTACAAAGGAAAGATACATGGGTGCTCTTTTCAGAGCACTGTATATGGATGGCTGCTGGTGACTGCGGGTCCTCTTATGACCCTTACAGCTAGGTAGCAAGTTTAAGTCCTCCTGATTGAAGAGTTTTCTCATGCCTGTTTCTGATTCAATCCATCCCGCAATGCCTTTCAGAGACCTCACCCAAATTTTGAATGCTCATGTTTCTCTATCACTTTCTCCCTAGTCTGAGTTGCTTCTCCATCAAGCCCCTCTCCTTTTATGTCCTCTGAATCATCTTGTTTCTGGGAGTTGAAAAATTCAGCCTTCAAACTGACTTCCAAATCTTTCTGCCTTAAACAGTGGCTGATGACTTCACTCTTTGTAAAGGTCTTTGGTTGATGGAAGCCATGTGTTAGGAAAAGTGTCTCAGGGTACTATTGAGAAAGCAGAGGGAGAGATAATACTCAGTAAATACACGAATCAATACTTTGAGGTGTAATCCTGCCATATTAGTAAAGCACATAGGTAGGTATCTGGTACAGAATGAGGGATAGTGAATTGTGGTCAGGCATAAGAGGATGGAGTTCAAAGCAGCAAATCACAGATGAACCAGTCTATAGGAGTGAAAAGATCAGAATCATAGCAAGATGGAATCCACAATTACATTAATGAAGTTTGACAAATACATGAAATTCTAACAGTGGGCGTTCTGGTGGTTTTCTGTGTCAGGAACAAATCGTAGTAGATTTGCCAATATAGAGTGGGCAAAATCAGGTGATTAGTGTTCATGACTGAGGTGGGAGGGTGAAGAGATTCAGACAAAACTCTTAGCAAAGTCTTATCAAAATCATATAGTCCCACATCTTGTCTAGGGCTTTTGACATAATTATATCTTATAATGCTGAACTAAAAGAAAGTCCCTGTCTCACAACACTTTGGAAGAGAGATGTGACCATTTTCTGTAAATAATTAAAGGGCTGTAATATTTCAAAACATCAGTCCTATTGTTGAGGATCCAGAGAGCAGAGATATAATTTTGATAAATAAAGAATTTTCTAACAGTGGACGCTGTTTGAAAGTGAAAGAGAATACCTTGTGAGGCACCTTGCGTGGACATATTCAGCGGCTGCACGGCCTCTTGTCAGTGATAAACAGAAATTCATGCATCAACCGCAGGCTTGAAATGAACTCTAAGCTTCCCTCCTACTTCACAATTTCTAGGGTAAACATTCTCAACAAAAAAATCTCCTTCAAAGGACAGTGGTTTTACAATATGTTTTTATGAAATAACTGTTTTATAAGCACAATGACAAGTCATTTAAGAAATAATAATACAACTGAAAATAAAATGTGATACTTTGATTTTGATTTTCAAGTTGCTATGATAGATTTTTCTGGCTTTACATTGAATATACCGCTATGTCTTAGGAGAGGAGTTAGGGGACTAAATGAAAAAGTGAAGAATCGTTTATAGTATTTTTAATGTCTGATGCTCCAAATGCTGTTTTGTTTTGTTGAAATTTGCAGAAGTTTAGTTCTCAATTCCATCATAAGCCAAATAATTTAATTTATCATTGCACACAAAATAGATATCGTGTATTTTTTGGCATAAAACATGGTTACATTAGATAATGTAGAAAAATTTGGAAATGATTACTTCTCTTTCTCTCCAATGTTGACTGCTAGAGATCCAGCAAATACTCTTTAATTAAGGCAGGCTCTCCAAAACAAAATCTCCTTCTGCCCGAGTTTGCTTCTAGAATGTAAATACTTGAACACAGTCATTGATGACTAATATGTATACACACACACACACACACACACACATATATCACTATATATACAAGACATATGAAACTCTCAATTTAAGCTTTACAAATTGTTCATTTCTGTGATTTATATCTTTCTGAAGATATGTTCCATGTCTAAGTTCCTGTTTTTTATTCATTTACACAGTATTTGTTGATCTCCTACTATGTGCAAAGAGCTGTGTTATATCCTCTAAGGAATACAAAGGTGTATAAAATAAGGCCTTTTCTTCCTGGTGATTTTAATATTGGAGTATAAAGTAAGATAACTACACAGAACTAGAGCTTAAGGTATAACAGTATCAGATAAGCACATTAATAGTGGTATAAACCAAGTATTTGTGAGATCAGAGGAGAGACAGACCTCTTCTTACTGAGGAGACCCAATTGGCTCCTGGAGGAAGCAGCATTTGATTGGAGCTCTAAAGGATGAGTAGGATTTTATAAGTAAATATGGGGTGTTAGATTTTTATGGAATGACATTCAAAAAGGCAGAGGAGAGAGAGGAATGTTCAAGAAATAGTGATCAGATCTGCTTGGTTGGATTCTTACAAATGAGTCTGGGGTCAGATCAAGCATATGCTTTCAGCATCAGGCTAAGGTGTTCAGACTTGAGTTTGTAGAGAATGAGATGTTTGAAGCAGTGCTTTAGAAGAATCAGCCTGAGAACAGTTTTCAGGGGAGTGATGTCAGGCAGAGAGAACTGTTAAAATATAAGCCTGAAGATAATGGTAGCAGAAGTGGAATGGTATGAAAAATATTGGGAAGACTTAATCTACAGAATTAAGTGTATTGGTACAGGGAGGAAAATGGAAGGAATATGGAGAGGTTTGCAATAATTTCAAGGTTTAAAGTTTAGGTAACTAATAAGACATTGACAACATTGACAGAAATAGCAAAGTGAGGATGAAATTTTGAATTTGAATTTTTGAATTTAGATGTTTTGATTCTGAGATGCTAATAGTGTATCTACAAGAAAAATCTTCAAGCATGAGAATAAAAATATCAGGCTCTGAATTAAGACACACCTAGGTTTGAATGCTTCTCTACCATATATTGGGTAATTACTTCTTTTTGAGCCTTGGTCTCTGATCTGTAAAATAGAGCTAACTTTAGTACCTGAATATAGGTTTGTGTGTCAAGTAAAAGAGGTAATTTATGTACAATTCTTCTCATGAGGAGGGATAAAATGTGGCTTAATATCAGTTAACTAATTTTGCTGATAATATTGTTGTTAGTAGGTAGGAGGAAGCATGAGTTTAGAGAGTGTGAGAGAAGCCAGGACTAAAAGTACAATTTTGCTTGTCATCCTTGATTCATAGCTGGTTGAAGCCACTTTAATGGAGGAAAATAATGATCCAACCTTGGGGAAATAGCCACATTTAGGAGATAAGAAAGAATAGGATTCATTAAAGGTATCAGAGAAAGAGTTACAGGAGATGCCAGAGGAAAAATTCTTAAAGTTGTGGTTTTCTAACCAGGTACATTTCAAAAAGAACTAGTGAGCAGGGTCAGTTACATTTTGCTAAAATCTCAAGGAGGATGTGGGTGAATAGAAGTCTACAGAATATTATTTAGGAAACTAGTACCATTCAAAGGCTTTTAGCAGAGGAGTATGTTTTTGGATTTTAGCCTTTGGCAAGACTTCCCCCAAACTGTTTAATTTGTGGTATCACATTTCATGTATCAATTATGTTTGTCATTCACCACCTTGTACCTAGAAGTCTTAAAATCTGAGTTGAGCCATATTATAGGTTGAGAATTTCTAAAGTCGTCTACAAACCTTCTAGAGCTATCAGAGACTCCAAATGTGTAGCCATTATTCTTATGCTTGTTTAAAAGGAAGGTAATACTGGCCAGGCACGGTGACTCACACCTGTAATCCCAGCACTTTGGGAGGCCAAGGTAGGCAGATCACCTGAGGTTGGGAGTTTGAGACCAGCCTGACCAACTTGGAGAAACCCTGTCTTTACTAACAATACAAAAATTAGCCAGGAGTGATGGCATATGCCTGTAATCCCAGCTACTCAGGAGGCTGAGGCACAAGAATTGCTTGAGCCCAGGAGGTGGAGGTTGCAGTGAGCTGAGATTGCACCATGGCACTCAAGCCTGGGCAAAAAGAGTGAAACTCTGTCTTAAAAAAAAAAAAAAAAAGTAATACTAATACTTTGAAATTGAATGGCTCTTTCTATTTTAATGCATTTTTACTTGGACTAATTTTATCCTGTATTAGTTACTATATTAGTTAAGTAGAAGAATTCTAGTTCCCCATTTTATATACAAGAGACTTTAACTTTCAAAATGTTAAAAAGTCAGTAAGTGAAAAGAGTTGGAGTTTGAATTTAGTAGCTAATAGCTATTATTAATAGCTAGTCAAGAATTTGCACCAAAACATCCCCTTCTTTAGTGATCCTCTCTTTCCTTCTTTGAAATCTATCTCTATCTTCTCATTTGAAAAATCCCCTTCTTCCATCTCAATTACTCCTTGTATGTTTTTAAGTAAATATCTTTAACTGATACTCTGTATGAGTAATCATTTTAGGTTAGAGATGTGAGTCCAGGCTATACTTTTATTGAGGTGAAAGAGGAATGATGAACTCGCTATAAAATCTTGATTTTTGGCTTTGCTACAGAAAAGACAGAAAGAGAGAGAGAGAGAAAAAAAACACGCTATGATTAGGGTTTAGCAAAAGCACTAGATAGTCTTGGTTGTCATGGAGACCACCACAGTCACTACTTTATATGCAGATAATGTTCAGGAAGGGTAGGCAGGAAAGATTGTATATCCATATAGTTCACCAGTGGTGAAATGGTAGCAGTAAAAAAGCGACTGGCCTTGCGAGATAGGAATAGCCAACACAGGTGATGGCAGGTACAAATTTGAAGCCAGAGGTTGAGGGAGAGGTTTTGGCTGGGAAGTTCAGGCAGGTAATGTCTTCGAAAGTCCTTATATGGTAGTCATTAGTGCTGCTTACCAAATATTTCTGGCTCCCTTCCTCCTGAGTACATGATAGGACTAATACTTCTGGCACCTTTTTGGGTAGGGGGAGCCATGCCATTAGTTCCAGCCAAAGAGCTATCAGCAGAAGTGGCATGTGTCATTTCCAGGCCTAGCATTTAGCTGCTTGGATAAGACACTCCAGAGCTTGATTTGCTTCTGACTCAGTGATTGGCAATATCCATGAGCTCAGGTTCCTCTATAACTATGAAGAGGTGAACCTCCCAGTTGATCCATGGTGGACATGCAGGGCAGGAAATGAGCCTTTGTTATTTAAAACCACCGAGATTGTTGGCTTATATTTTATCTCAATGTTGCCTAGCCTGTTTTGAGTAATATAGCTAATGAATGATAAGTGTAAAATTGGCAGGCTATATATAAGAAATTTTTCCATTTATCTGTTATATGTAACAAACCACTCCAAGACTTAGTGGCATCAAAATAACAAAAGTTCTATTATGCTCATGGGTTCTGTGGGCTCAGAATTCACAAAAGGCAAAATGGGGCTGGCTCTTCTCTATTCCACAGTGACTGGGGCCTTGGTTGGGAGGACTGGAATGACCAGGGTTAGAATCATCTAACCCTAGTGGCTTCTTCATATACATGTCTAGCACTTGGGCTTGATGGCTGAAGGATAGGGTCAGCTAGGCCTGTCCAACAAGCACCTCCATGTGGCCTCTCCATGTGGCTTGAGCTTTTCACCACATGATCACCAGAATTTGAGAGGAAGCATCCAGAGAACAATTATTCCAGAAGGTCTAATGGAAACGTTTTGGTCTTTTATTACACATGGCATCAGCTCTGTGCATTGTGTTCGTTATGAGAAAGTCATTAGGCCAAGACAAGATTCCAGGGGTGATAGCGGTAGAGGGGGATTAGTGTTAGACTTCACTTCTCCATGGGAGAACATCAAAGAATTTGCATTTTTTAAAAAGCCATAATGGAAGGGTGAAGAAAAGATTGCATAGTCACTAAAGGAAACTCTTGTAAAATGTGGTCAAATCACAGTTTATTCCACAAAAACAAGATGCTATTTTTGTATAGTGTTCTGCAGCTTATAATAAACGTTCACATGCCTTATCTCATGTGATCTTCCCAACAGTTCCATGATGTAATGCAGGACAGTTACTTTTATCTCTAGAAAGCAAAAGAAGAAGAAAAATTCTGAGAGGAGTCTGAACTAACTAAACACTATACCACTGAAATGGATATGTAGACGTTTAAATTGATCTTCCAATATTTCAAACTATAAATAATCACTCTGGATTAAACAAATAAAATTGTATGCTTACTAGTTATTAGGCACTTTCTTTAGTGCTATGACTATACAAAGATAAGTTAAATATTTTTTCAAGATTTGGAAAAGGCAAAGTTGTAAACAGAAAACAAAGCCAAAGGCAGAATGGCACAAGAGCTAATGATAACGGTTCAGTGACAAGAATATGTAGAGGATGAGTCACTTACTTTAGATGATGAGAAAGTGGTGTTTAAGCAGAGTCTTGAAGAATTAGAAATATTTAGATTGGTGGAAAAGGGAGACGAAACTTCTTCAGCATACGCAAAGGCACAAACTATACATGTTCAGAATTTATTCCAGAAGAAGAAACTGTGACTGGAGTATAAGGAAAAAAAAAGAGTAGAGGGGAAACTGAAGGTGTACATTAGTCAATTCATTTCAAATTGTCTCAAGCCTACCTTTGGTGCCTGTATTTTGAGTGTTATGCAGCAGAATATATTAAGTATTTTTCATGTACAAATCATTTTCCATCTTTGGAGACTACTCATTGTCATTAAGCTCTTTATCATCGCATATGTTTCTTCAAAATCATCTCAGTTAATGGTCTCACTCTCATTGAAAGCTACTCTCTTTGGTTACAAACTGCTTATCTTTCTGATAGAGTCTTTACTAGTTTTTTGCATGCACATATTGACTAGGCCAGGAATTAATAATACTGTAGATGGTCTTGAAATTTTCAAAAATCTTCTTGAAGGAAGAGAGAATTATTAAAGGAATAAGCAGGGAATTATTAATGAATTTTATGGAACCCCTCTCACAATGATCTACCTCTAAAATAACATTGAAAAAATAAAGCATCTTTCTTCTTGGCTGATTTTCAAAACGATCTTTCTCCAGTTTTTAACACCTTTCTTTAAGCTACTCCGTCTTGTTCTACCCCTACACATCCTATCCTCTCCTGCCTCAAATTGCTAAAAATCCATAACCTGTTTTTTTCTGTTACCCACCATTAAATGTCCTTCTGGTATACCAACAGAGATGAAAAGCTTTGCACTTTCAATAAAATATTATCTCACCAGGATTTTTTGATGTAACTTTTTATGTCCATTAGGAGACAGTGAGCATGAAATGATTAAATAGAAATGACTTTAAAGTACTGTTGCTAGGAGTATTTAATGTATTACCTTGAAAGTATAATGACACTGAGCATATGGATCTTATTTCATTTTATGCTCCAAACAGGAAATTACTTTTTTGCCTAAAGGAGTTTAAACTGTCGTAAAGTTCCCACAGCATAGAGAAGAATATTGTTCCTGCAGAGAGAATGCAATGATTAAAGCAGAAGACGTCAATCCTGACCTGAAGAACAAGAACACCACGCTGCCAGCAGGCTGGGGCATATTAGGTGAGTGAAACCTTCTGCAGAAATCACTTGAGTATACCAGCACAATTAAAACCCATTAATAAGAAACCTGGAAGAAGAAAACAGATACCCCAGACCCAATTAGTTGAACAGCGAACTGCAAGAGCTGTATGGAAATAGAATCCATCATAGCAACCAGAGTTAAAATATACCATCAAATCCTTTAGGAAAACGTACAAGTACCCTGCATGCACAGTATATGTAAGGTTGCACAGTAAACTGGGTGTATTTTTTATTATAAAATGTGGGGTCAGCTAATTTAAATAACCACTTTTAACATTTTTATAAGGTTCAAAGTCTTATACATATTGTTAAATATAGAATCCTAAGTGGAAAGACCCATATCCAGCTTTTACAGTTAGGATCCTGGTGCTTTGATTGGCAAAAACCTGGAGAGAGGTAAGTATCAGAATTAGGACTTTATGAAATGTGTTTCATATGTATTCCTGTTATATGGAGAATAATTTGAAACAGAGTGCACAAGTAATTTGACCAATGTTACCCACACAGGTAACAGCACATGGTTCACTTCAGAATCTGAGCTCTGAGCTGAAGCTGTTTCCTTTATTCACTGCTGCTTCAAGGCTCAGAAAATACCTCTTGCCTTACGCTTGAGTGGATTCGGGGTGTAAGGCGTTACTCACAATTGTCCTGGTGGTAGAAGCAGAATTCCTGTATTTACTAACTGATTACTTTTGCTCTGAACGTTGGGCCTCTCTGATGTTTAGTTGTAATATAAATATCACACTTTTTTTTTTTTAAATTAATACTCTCATGGTGACAGCCACAGCTTACAAACGATGTTGCTGAAAGTAACAATTCTTCACTTTAATATCTAAGGAAAAATATGCGATCGGTATCAGCATATTAGCATACTTTTTTGTCTAGCTAAGTTTAAAGTCTTTTGCTGAATGTCTGACAGAATTATACTGAGTCAAAGCAATAAAGATGGTGATGAATTTTATACATTCTACCTCTTAAAAGTCATTTTGGTTCAGAGAAGAGAATTTTGGATTACGATTACATAATTATGCCAAAATGTGTTTACAAGAATAAGTAGGCAACTATTGCTCCTTCTTAACAACTGCAACTTTGGCAAAATGCATAACTTTCAGAGACTCTCAGGATCTAAGAGAAAAAGCTTGTTAGAACTGTAGACATTAACGATGTCTAGTTGAAAAAATATTTTCAACAGTTAGCACTTTTAGAATTGGCATCAGCTTAAATGTTTTTCATCTGTTCACATAAAAGGAAATTATATGTTAAATGTTCAAAGCAATTATTTTTCGCGTTTAACAAAATCTTGCATTAGGGATGTGGCATAGATGAAAATGAAGTACATAAAAATAAACAAATTGCCTCTCTCACTTTTGGCAGTACCTAATTTTATGCAGGTATCTTTAACATGATATCATCTACTCATTTTTCCACAAATATGCATGAAAATCATGTTAAATATTTTTTAATGGCATTTGCTATCTCTTGAGCCAAATTCTTGATATTCTGCTCTTATAATATTCCCAAGGACAACAAAAAGGTATGTGCTGTTTTCAAAGGCTATTGCTCATTAGCGGTGGAGCTGACATGGCCAATTCACAGCATTAGTGAGTCAGCCGGAGTAAAATGGACACAGCTGGATTACTTTACCTAGTTTCACATGGCTAATTCAAAGTACAGCTTATTGACTTAAGGATTAAACATCATACCTTGTTAAACAATGTAGCTTGGCACCCATTTAACTAGGAATAATTTCATTCAACACAGCCAAATGTTTATAAATACAAAGAAAAGTATTAAGGCACTATGATGAAGATTAACAAGTAGTTTTTAAGACTATGTTGCAGACATGTTTATATCACTAAGTATGTTTTGCTTAAAGTGTTCTAGATTTCCTCAGTTATTAAAATATATAAACAGAAATATAACTCATATACTTAAACATATACACACATATGTACCTGAAAATAAAAATTGATAAATAGCATCACATCAAACCATTTTAAAGCAAGAATATACACAGACTGTAGTGTGAAGATTTCAATAATTTGGACCAGAAGGAATAATGGTCCTCTGTGTGAAGAGGACAGAAAACTGAGGCCAGAGCTGGGGGAATTAACCTGGCTTTTTTGCTGAGTTCCCATCAGAAGGGTGGCCAGCATCCAACATATAATGTTCAAAAGGTGGTGAACTCTTTGGATAGAGGGCAAGGCAGAAAAGGTCTGCAAGAAGTAGCCACAGTCAGTATTGGGTTGATGGCCACATGGCTCCAGATGATCTCTCAGTACACCAGGATTATAGGGAGCAAGATGAAGTCCCCAAAAGCTGAGCTAGTGCCCCTGTGTTCTAGTCTCAGGGGATAATGCTGCTGAAGGCCTGAAAAGCACAGCTATTTAAATGGTGTGCAGGTTTTAGAATCAGTTAGACCTGGATTATAATCCTACCTCTCCCATACACTTGTCATGTTATGTAACCTTTTTAAGTTTAACCTCTCTAAATCTCAGTTTAACCACTGATAAAGTAGAGCTAAAAATACTTAGTTCAAAATATTTTTTGAGGATCATGTGATGTAGAATCTAGTGGTTAAGGATTCAGGGACTGAGAATGTAAAGATTAAATTATAGGTTCTGGAACCAGACTCCTTGAGTTAGGATGCCAATTTATGTATTTGGGCAATTTTATTTAATTCTCTCTGCTTCAGTTTTCTCATCTCTATGAATGGGGAGCTAAGTGCTCCTATCTTTTAGGATTTGTTTGTTGTTTTTTTTTTTTTTTGAGACGGAGTCTGGCTCTGTCGCCCAGGCTGGAGTGCAGTGGCCGGATCTCAGCTCACTGCAAGCTCCGCCTCCCAGGTTCCCGCCATTCTCCTGCCTCAGCCTCCCGAGTAGCTGGGACTACAGGCGCCCGCCACCGCGCCCGGCTAAGGATTTGTTTGTTGTTAATGCCTGGTATGTAATAGTAATCAATGAGGTTAATTATCATTTTCTATGCCATTATATGAACATACAAAAGACTTTTGTTGTTGCTACTATTTTTGTTATTAAGACAAGAATATTTACATGAGCTAAACATGGCAGTGATGAGAAAGTTGTGGTTACTGAAGACCTGTGAAACCAGGGCTCCTCTAAAATTTAAAACCACAAGCTTAATTCTAGATATGTTGAAATAGGTTCTATGCTGACCATGTGTGATTTGCCGTTACCAAGAATGACTCAGCATCTGAGTAAGTAAGGGTCACTCTAAATGAAAAGGGCATAAGGCTGAACAAGACAAGGGAAGTGACCATGCGGCCAGCATTGTAAGTTTTAAGAAGAAAACTAGATACGTGTCTACTAAGAATTTTGTTTAGTCTTTCTCAGAGTTATTATAACATCTCTGGCTTGTTCTGCTCTGATAAGAAGCTGCTGAAGATGTGTCACAATAAGTCATTTCTCACTGGGATCATCCCTTTAATTGCATTTTTAAAAACTTTACACTAAAGAACATTATTAGACACTTAGATTCCCAAGATCTTAATTTCCTTAGCTGAAAAATTGAGGAATTGTATAAGTTCTGTAATAACCTTTCAATTGATAAGTTACATGATTCTATGATCACACACCATATTTGGCTTTCCCTAGCATGTCACCTTCAGAGAGAGGAATGTGTGATAGTTGTAGCCACAATTTAAGAAGGTCCTTATGGAACTTCATGTAATTAAAAACCTTTGGTTAAAGTCCACTGCCATCAATTCAGTGCTATAGTGGGCTCTATTCAGTAGAGGTTTCAGTTTATAGCATGTGTGCATTAAATAAAGTAATTTATAATGAACCAAAGCCTGAAGGAGATCTGACTATGTTTTAATACGTTGTATTTTACCATTTTCTATTACAGGGTAGAACTGCCTATAAAGGGAATTGCTTCAAAATTTATGTTACAATTCATATTGGAAGCTTCTCAGTTCACTTGATTCATTAAATCTTATAGCTATTCTAAATTCTGAAGTACTCTTGGCTTTGTAGATATTATTTGTCTCAATGGTCATCATTACTTCTTCAAAAGCATTTTGCTTTTTCCTCCAATGACATATGATGAAGCAACAATTATAACTGACATCTTCTAAGAGTAGCATGTGGCACTCTGTGCTCAGTGGGTGAGCTGCATTATCTCATTTAATCTTCATAGGAACCCTGCAAGGCAGGTGCTATCAGTACTGCCATTATATAGAAGAATAAACTGAGGTTTTGAAAGGGTCGGTATCTTGCTCCAGGTTACACAAGTGGCAAAGTTGGGACACCCTGGCTACCAATTTCACACTTCTAATTACTCAGCTTTCTAGATGAGCATGAGGGAGGGGTTGACAACAGAGATGGCAAAACCTTCTGCATTTAAATGTGCAATCTTCACTAGTACAAAAAACCTCAAAATGTTCAAGTGTACTTCGAGCACTTACCATTGTTTTGTAGAATTTGGGAATTCTTTCTAATGGCAAGTATTTTGTTTTCTAAAAGTCTGTCCTCTGTACTTTTCTCAGATGGACAAATCTATTAAAATCTATTTTAGCAAAACTAACAATTCATCCATGCTTTCAGTAAGTTCAGTAATTATTTCTTTTTGGAAGTGGCTTATACAACTTCCCTGGAGCATCTTTGCCTTTTATGCTCTTGAAAAAATAAATTATTCTGAGTTCCCTCTGTCTTTAAAAAGCTGTTATGACTAACTGAATCCTTAGCATCACAAATAGGCCAAGGGGTAAGAGGCTTTTATTGATACTGTTCATTAAAATATTCGTAACTAGGAATTTAAGATGCATTCCCTGTTGAGTGCAATCAAGCTATTATTGCGTTGGTGTATCTTTCACCTACTTTTTTTGAAGTAATTTTCCAAATATAAAAAGTGTTAGATCTTATAAGTGGAGCACATACTTTTGGTGTATCGTGGGAGACTGAGAATGTGATAGAGGCTTTTTCTGTCCCCAAGATGTCTTGTCAATTAATTCTTTAACCACAAATTGACGGATGGTACAAAACATTGGGCTAGGTATTTTGGCAGACATGGAAAATACAAGTACATAGTCCCTGGGACAAAAAGATACATATTTAAAGAAATCAAGAACAACTTATAAAGCCTCACAAGAATACTGACAGCACTAAATTGTTTACAGAGAGAAGAATTTGTGTAGTGTTGTTTTGGAAGATTTAACAGAAGTGGTGAGAGTTGAGCTTGTTTCTGAAGGGTGAACAAGAGGTAGAGGCAGGGAGGGGTACAATAAACTAAATCTAGGGGCAGGACCATAACCTCAAGACATGCTCAGGACAGCAAATATGTCCTTCCAGCGAAAGGGAATATGTGTGTAAGGGCAAAAAGAAAAAAAAATGAAGATAGCTTATATCTAGGTGGTAAAGAAGCTTGAAGGCTAATTTAAGAAGTTGGATCTTCCTGTAATCCCAGCACTTTGGGAGGCCGAGACGGGCGGATCACGAGGTTAGGAGATCGAGACCATCCTGGCTAACACGGTGAAACCCCGTCTCTACTAAAAAATACAAAAAAACTAGCCGGGGGAGGTTGCGGGCGCCTGTAGTCCCAGCTACTCGGGAGGCAGGAGAATCGCGTGAACCCGGGAGGCGGAGCTTGCAGTGAGCTGAGATCCGGCCACTGCACTCCAGCCTGGGCGACAGAGCCAGACTCTGTCTCAAAAAAAAAAAAAAAAAAAGAAGTTGGATCTTAATCATCAAAAGAGACAATGAAAGTTTGTAAAGTGGATAATCGACATGGTAGTAAAAACAATTTTTAAAGAAAGATAAAAATCATGACTCTCCTACAAGGAAGAAAATAAGCATTCATTAAAGATGATATTGTGCCGGTGGCCTGCAGTCACCTCGCGGCCGTCCAGAATTAAAGGCTGTCTGCAGAGATTAGAACAATGGCAACAAATGAAAGTGTCAGCATTTTTAGTTCAGTATCCTTGGCTGTGCAGTATGTAGATTCAGTTTTACCTGAGAATCCTCTGCGAGAACCATTTTAAAATGCATGGAACTATATGTTGAATAATTATACAAAGTTCCAAATCACAAGTAATTTGAAAAATCTTTTAGATATATACTGGTCATTTCAGAAAATCCTTAATAGTGGTGTTGACCTTATATTTAACTTTAAACATCATTTAGAATTTGCCTAAAGATCAAAATGTCATGCATTGAACCTTATCAATTGATAGTAGTGAATGACCGAAGCTTCCCAATCAGAAAAAACCAACACCAAGAACTTCCATTGTTATCTGGAGCTGACAGTTTGGATTGATTCTGTCTTTGAAGAGTCCTTTTAGATTGTAGTGCAGTACTGGCATCAAGTATTTCTTGATGTAAGGGGAGTATTTTAGTCTAAAGATTTTTCAAGTTACTTGCATTTTTTTAACTGAGAAGCTTTATTTCTGCTGTTTACCCTTTCATTTTTATATATCAAATTTCCATTGTGGTTAAAACTGTATCTTGAAACTTTGTGAACTGACTTGCTGTATTTGCACTTTGAACTATTGAAATAAATGTCACTTTTGTCTAATAAAAAAGATGATGTAACTCACAATAAGTGGAAAAGGCAGATGTTAAAAAAACCTAAAAGAACAGACACATTCATTGATTAGGAATATTGAAATGAATGTGCAAATGGAGGCAAAACAGTTATTTTAGAATAAGGAGGGGTGTCTCTCCACTGGATGGAAATTATTTGCATGTCTATAGGTAAGAGTTATTTTGCATTTTTATTAGCTAGCTACAAAGTTTAAAGTTGTAATAATCAGAAAACTCTGTATAGTGTTGTGCAGGCTGAATTGAAATGGAGGCTAAAAGTCTATTTAGTGGTGGATAGGATGTCTATAGTGTGAATGGTATAGGAGAAAGGAATGTAAAAGCAAATGAGTGGTCTGGACATAATTTCATGATTAGTCATGAAATTACAAGGGAGAGTGAAGAATGTGTGATATATGTGAGTTTCTAACTTCCATCCCTGTGCAAATTAGAGTGGTACAGACAAATATAAAAACCATATGAGTTTAATTTTTTACAATCGGGTCTAAAGTGCCATTTAAATGGAATTGTCCAATTTCGTTCCTTTTATTTACTTTCCACAGTGGGAATTGCATGTTCTACTCTACTGTTATACTTTCCCTAGGAATTTATACTCTGCTAGAATAGTGGGCGCTTCTCCTCTGAGGTGGGCTTTTTGGAGTGGTAAGCAAGATGCAGGCAAAAGAAGGCCTATTATATATCAGCGTATAGAGCCTTATCATTGGATAAGGCATTTTGTTTCTAGAAAGTGCCTGAAATGAAAATATGTTTCCTTGCAGGTAAGATCTTCCGTTCTGAGGCTAAAGCTATCAGATTGATGTGTTAAAGGAATAACAGAGCCCAGAGGAAATGTGGCTCAGGGCTGGTAAATTTTGGGCTGGAAGATGATGAATATTTATTGTGTGCTGTTTGTGTGCATGGTACTCTTCTAGGTATTCTCCTAGCATTGCCTTCTATTACCCTCACAAGAACCCAGTGTAGTAGGTGATATTAGTATCTCCATTTATGAACAAAGAGACTAAGAGAATTTAAGTTACTTGCCATAGCTCACAGACCTATTAATGTCAGAGCCAGGACTGAACTTGGGCTTGTGATTCCATACATGCAACTACTTACCCCTCTCCACTACCACTTATGAAGAGTACAAGGTTCACGATGATAGCTCTTCAAGGGAAGGCAGAACTAGGATGAGGGTTATAGCAAAAGTCCTGCCCAGAAATGTGAAAGTTCTGAATGTCTGGGGACATTCATATCTATCTATCAATCATTTATCTATCTGTGTGTGTGTGTGTGTGTGTGTGTGTGTATCTTTACTTTAAAAAGTTAATTCACATGATTTTGAAGTCTTGGCAAGTCCAAAATTTGATGAGGGAGGCTGGCAGGCTAGAGACTCCGGAAAGAGTTACAGTTCCAGTCCAAAAGTGGTCAGGCTGGAGACCCAGGAAGAGCGGATGTTCAAGTACAAGGCAGTCTGCTGGAGAATTCCTTCTTGCTTCTGGTGGGTCACTCTTGTTCTATTCAGGCCTCATCCTGATTGGATGAGGCCCACCCACATTATGTAGGGCAATCTTCTTCATGCAAAGTTCACTGATGTAAATGTTAATCCCACCCAAAAGCATCCTCAGAGAAACATCCACAATAATGTTTGATAAGATATCTGGACATTGTGGACCAGCAAAGTTGACATATAAAATTGTCATCAAAGTGGTAAATCATCTTAGCTTTTGCATCACAGGCTTTGACTACTTGGACCACTTATTTTATGCCATAGAAAAATATAGTTATAATTGGATGACAGATGTCAACTATTTCTTTAGAGAGTATATCTTTTAGAGTATATTTCCTTCATTCTTTTGTCTCTTATGATTTTGAAGGATTTTTTTTTTCCTCACCTCATGCGTATTTATCTAGTGGAACCAGATGAGGTCCAGTCTTTTGGGGAGGTATTCAAAAACATTTCCCTTAAAACACATCCATACAATCAATGCCCTTTCCCTTAAAGTAATTCATAATGAATGCACAAAGGAATAAAAAACAAAGAGACAAATGGAAATTTATTCAGATTAGATTTTAACTTTTTATAAAATCTTGTATGGAATCTTACTCTTTGCTTTTTGTTCAAAGTTTGAAGAGGTTTATACTGAAGATGATGCTAGCCTTGCTGCAGTTTTAAAATTTCTTTTGCAAAATCCTTCATTTTTTTAAATCAGGCTCTTTGTTGAGAATCACTGGTCTTATTCTGCAACAGATCCCCTTCTATATACACCTTTGGAAACACTGCAGGAACAGACTTCCATTTGCTTATCTGTTAATCATTCTGAGTCCTTATCTTGTAGCTCGTTCTTCATTCAGGGGTCTCTGGAGTATGCCTCAGTCACAAGCAGAATGCTAGTTTTGTGAGTGTAGTTTTGGGTATTTGTTTTACACATGTAGACTCAAGCAAGAAATTATTTTCTTATCCAAGGTTAAAAAAAAAGAGTATCATAGAGTTCTTACTTTAGCTCAAGTCCAGCATTACAGCTATCTTCCTTATCACCTGGTTGGAAGTTGTTTTTCCTGGGATGTTGATTTGATGTTAATTTTAAACACCAATTTTCCTTTCCAAGTATTTTCAGCTGTGAAATTAATATGTGCTCACTACAGCTAGAGAAACAAGGGAAAAATTATTAAGAAAACGCCAATGATTTCTTTCTACCTCTTTGAGGAGACCAATGCCAACAATTCCAAGGTTATGGAAACACACACAGACACATGCTAGTGTTGTTTGATTTTATAAATGACATAACACACATGAATTTGCAACTTGTTTTCCTCCTTTAGCAATTCACTATGGACAGCTCTATAAGTCAACAGATAGATGTATTTCTCATTTTAAAAATAGCTCCTTTTTCAGCCTGGGTTCTCACAAAAGATATCAGATAAGGGCTTGTCTACAGGCAATTTATTCTACATAGTGATCCGAAGCACCAGGAGTGGAGGACTGGAAAGAGTGAAGCACGGGAGGAGGGAAAGTTAACCAGTGGCTCAATATGAAGCTGGTCAGAACTGTGGGAAGCTGGGGATTTTGCAGAGTAGTGTAGAATGCATCTTGGAGTGATCTCCCCAAGGGACAGAAGAAAGAGAAACCCCTTACCTATGGGCTTCAACTCTTTGGTGGCCAGAGTATGTCCCATGCCCTTTGCAATTTCAGGTTTGCACGTGTGTTGGAATGGCTGAGTTAATGCTAAACAAATGTCCCAAAGTGTTGACAGAGAAACTCTGGAAACAAAGCAGAAAGTGTGCCATGCAGCCACAGCAAAGTACTGTCAATCATACCTGCAAGCAGCTGGTTGCTACAGCAACAGCCGGAGTAAAATGTGGACTGAGAGTATGTGAGACAATACCCAAGAGATGTCTAAAACAACCACATAATGTTTCATAATGTATATGTACCACATCTGTTTAACAATACACAGTCGGATAGATATTTGGGATTTTTTTCCCATTTTATTTTTTGCCACCACGATGTTGTGCTGAAAATCCTTATACATACATTCTTATTTGCTAGTGCTTTTAGGTCTATATAATGTATTCCTCAAAGTGTAGTTGCTAGTTCAAAGTACCTTTCATCTACTACCTCATTCATTCCTCCCACAGCTGAGTCATTATTCCTGCCCTTGTGTTTCACATGAGGAATCAGGGGCACACTGGAGTCCAGGAAATAAAGGCAGTTTGAATTTTTAAATGGCTCCTGAAAAACTAGATTCCAAAATATTCTTGGAATGTAAAAAAAGAAAAATTTGACATTAAATCAAGGCATTTTTTATTTCATTAACCTATAAATCATGTTTTTCTGCAGCATTGTGTCTTCAGTGAAAGGAGGCAAGTAGATGCTGCTCCCAGAAAAAGGAGGCTATGAACTAGCAGAACTCTTTCACACAAGAAAATGAAGTGGAAAGCTTAATGCTTGCTGACAAATGTACCTGGAAGGTCACCACTGGGGTGGGCTGGGGAAATTATCCTTAGTTGAGGACGACACAGTTGGCTGCTTGAGTGTAGGACCTCAGTGGGGATTATAGCTTTTTGCAGGGAAAACTGGTGGGCCCTGACCAAACTCAGATAACCCAGGTGCACTAACCACCTTATGTTTTAGGAGACAGCAGGGCAACCAGCTGTCAGGCAGACAAGGAAATGAGCAAGCTATAGAGCCTGTGATTGGGACTAGGTTATAGAGGCCTTTGACAACAAAATAACTCAGTTTGTTGGACTAGCCTTTGAGTCATGATGTCTGAGATTATTGAGGGAAGAACAGTATCATATTCATTTTGCAACCCTGGTAATAAAGAGATGCTGTTTCAGGCACAGAGAAAGACATGCTTATATCCAGATGGAGCTAAAAAACAAAAAACAAGCCACAATATGAAGCTCCCTTAAGAGGCAGAGATGGGCAGTCTAAAGATCTTCCAGTGAATTCCTTTTCACTTTGACTGCACTTGCTCCTTGGGTCAGTCATAATCTTAAGGACAAAAGCCTCATGGATAAGAAGAGAGTCCTATACTCAATGAACCAAACTGCTAATAAGTATTTAAAAATCTGTAAATAATGAATTTGAACATGATATGGTATGTTGTATTACTTTTCTATTACTGCCATAACAAATTACCACAGATTTAATGTCAACACAAATTTATTATCTAACAGTTTCTGTAGGTCAGAAGTCCATAGAAGCCCTGCTGGGTCCTTTGCTTAGGGTCTCACAAGACTAAAATCAAGGTTCTGGCTAGGCTGATTTCCTTACTAGAAGCTCTGGGGAAGAATATTCTTCCAAGATTGTTCATGTTGTTGGCTGAACTAACTGTCTTGTGGTTGGAAGGTTGAGGTCTCTGCTTCCTTGCTGGCTGTCAACCAAGGGCCAATCTTTGCTCCCTGAACTGTCTGCATTCTTTCTCATGCTTTCCATGTGGTCCCCTCTAGCAATGATGGGTTGAGTCCCCCTCACACTTTCAGTCTCTCGGAATTCTTTTCCGACATCTCTCTGACTCCAGCCAGAGAAGGTTCTCTGTTTTTCAGGGTTTGTGTGATTATATTGGGCTCATCTGTGGATAATAAAATCCACAATAATCTCTTTATTTAAAGGTCCAGTGACCTTAATTATGTCTGCCATATAATGTTCATGTAATATTCCATGTAACATATTCACAGGTTTCAGGGATAAGGGCATGGACCTCTTTGTGGGGGTTCGTTCTGCATACCACATACATCATTGATACAAAGGAAGGAGGTGGTAATACTATCCAGAGAAAAGGCAGGGCACAGAAAGGTATCATCAAAGAAGTAACATTTGAGTTGTGTTTCTAACAAGGAATGGGATTCTATCAAACAGGGTGGGTAGACATTTGCTGACAAATGTACCTGGAAGGTCACCACTGAGTTGGGCTGGGGGAATTATCCGTAGTTGAGGACTACATGGTTGACTGCTTGAGCATAGAACCTCAGTGGGGATTGTAACTTTTTGTAGGGAAAACTGAAAAAAAAAAAAAAAAAAAAAAAAAGAACGTTAATTTAGACAAGTACAAAGTTAGGAAGACATGAAAACTTTTGAACATATTTGGGATTGGCATGTGGTTTAGTGTGGTTAAAATACGCCTAGGTTTAAATCCTAGCTGTGCTGCATTACTGGCTATGTAATCTTGTAAGCCTTTAATATCTTAGCCTTGGTTTCTTCTTCTGTTAAATGAGGGTAAACATAGTGCTGACAAAATGTGAGAATTAAATGAACTAAAATACCAAAGCACCATCACATAGCATCTTTCACATTGCAAATGCAAAATCAAAGATAGCTGCATCATTAGAAATCTTATTATTATTACTACTAGAGCTGGAGAGGATTGGGAAAGAATGGAGAAGTGGCAGGAGCTGAGTGAGGCTAAACACGTAGGCTGGGGTCAGAGTGTGACGCTAGAGTGAGATAGTATTAATCACAGTTTTTTTAAAAAAATAATTTTCCTTTCTTGTCTTCTCTGACATCATACGTCTGTGGGTTTTATCTTACTTTAGAAGGTTGCATCTCAATTTTGTTTAGTGGGTTATAGCCTGAGTCTTCCAGACTTCTTGTGAGACCATGTCTTTTCCCTAAAAGATTTAGTCTATTTCATGGACTTAATAAGCATATCTTAATTTATTTTTTTCCCAAATTCTACTCTGAACTGGGAACTTACTTGGATATTTCAACCTAAGTATTATCCCTCACCACACTCCTTTGTTCTTGTGCCTTCACTACTCCACGCTCTCCCACCTTACCCCCATTACCACACCCAACACCACACCCAAGAACTACTCATTTCCAGTGCTTTTTATGTGCATTCTTGATTCCCAGCAATAAAAAATAGTTGCAACTAATAGTTCCTGGAATGCAGTTTTATTCTTATGCACTTTCCATATGCCATTTCTTTTAATTGGCGTACCCATCCCAAACTCAGATACCTTTCCATTCTGAAGCCCCTAAAATAGATGATCACTCCATATTCTATGCCATCTCTGTACCTTGAACATGCTCTTGTGGCTGCACATATTGCAGTGTGTTGTAAAGGGCTGTTAAAATAACTGACTCTCCTAGAATTACTCCGTGGGCAACTTGCAAGTCCATGCCTTTTCATCTTTGTATCTGCCGTACCTAATGAACTTCATCACTCATACTAGCAATACAGACTCATAAAATAGTTGTTGAAACAACTGGTTTTATCCCACAGGCAACAGAAAGCCACCAAAGTTTTTAAGTCAGTGAATACATTATTGAATAAGTGTTTTAGCAAGATAATTCTGGCAGCTATGCTAGATAGGTTGGAGGGAAATGAGAGACAAATGGCAGAAAATCTAAGAAGCTTCTTTATACTCCAAATGAGAAATGGTGAGGTTTGACAGTGACCATAGAAATTAAAAAGAATGAATAAATGTGAGATATTCTTTGAGGCAAAATACCTGATTTATTGAACAATGGGACAAAGGAGGTGGAGGAGAGAGGAATAGGGGACAATTCTTCAGTTTTTAGCTTGGTTGACCAGGTGAGATAAATGTTGAGATAGGGAGTTTAGAAGGAAGACTTGCTTAATGAGAAAAAATAAATGCTAGGTATGGTTTTGATGGATGTGCTGAGAGACACGCTGCTAGAAATGTCTAATAGGAAATTGGAGATTGAGGTAATGTATATATTTTCTATGTTTTAAAGCATTTATTCAAATATGTATGTTGATTTTAAGAGTATTTGTACAACTTTAAGAGACATTTCCTATTCTTTGTTTTCTACGCCTTTATCTCCTCCTTTACTATCTAACCATAGTGTACTCAGTGCTGTATAGTAAGAATAAGGAGTAGAAAAATTAAGTCCACAGAGGGTTTGGCACCTCCTCACCCCTTCGTTATTCTGACCTCCTCATTAAGGAGCACAAACACACGGTGCTCATCACCACAGAGGCAATGAATACACAGAAGTCAAGAATGGAAAATTGTTCAAGGTCCTATGGGAATTAATAGTGAAACTTACCTGCATATTTTAACTCCCCAAAGTTTTAACTCAAGAGAGCATTAGACAAATATAGTTTAACTCTCTCTAAAGATGTTGAAGAATCCATCGCTTCTCTCCCATTCAAGATATAACAATAATGTCTTAATGACATTGTCTCCAGAGAGTATTAGGCTTATTAGGCTGTCTTGAAAACCCATGACATTAGCCTTTGAGTTTAACTAGATTCTTGTGATTCTAGATGAGACATTTAAGAGCATCTGTCCCTTATGACCCCTAATGCAATTGAAGAAGCAACGTGGTACACGTTTCCCTGAATAGGAAGGAAAAGAGTATTATGACGTATGTAGCATGAGGTGGAATAATTTCCCTAAAGACTGTGATTGCATAGTGCAGATTTTGTGCCTAATTAGCGTTTCCAAATATGGATTTGATTGTCCTATGGTATTGCATGTTCATACTTACCAAGGATACAAGAACAAGTAAAGCTTTCTTACCAATAAGACATCTTATTTTCCTTGAACTTACTGGTTGCATAGAAACTATAGACAATAAATCTCTCTTGAACATTTGTGAGATTTCCTCTTAAAATGCAGGAAATGTATCCCTCCTACAGATTGCAAGCAATTCTAAACTCTTTCCTAGGAGATTTTTCCTTAAACTCTTTGTGGTAAAATGCAATTTATTTTGAGTAGTCTTGAGTTCCTTAGGACTTTAATAAGTTTAATGAATGTTTAGCTGTCATTTCCCACATCAATGCTGTCTACTATGAGCAGCCATGAGCTTTAGATGTTAGTTCTTTATTTGATCTACCAGACCAACTCCTTTCAGGGCTGGCAGGTGGGCATTAGGTATTTTAAAAACTTGTTTGATTCTGAATGCCTTAAGAAACGATAGTGAAAAAGTACTTTGATGTAAGGTAGATATTAGAAATGGAAATAATAAGTTCATCAGTGTTGGCAACTACTGTTCCTCTGTCATTCTGATCTCCTCAAGGAGGAGGAATGCAAATGCCTGTCAAGGACCACTGTGGACACAATAGACACAGAAGCACCAAAAATGGTTATATTATATGTACATGCAGATGATGGGTGGGGTGCATTATAAGACAATGTGTCACCCAGACCATGGGAGTTGGAGACTAAAGGTTTTATGTGAGACAGAGGGGATCATAAAGGTAGGAGTTTTGGAGACTATCTTTATTAATTTGTCATCCAAGTGGGGAGGGCTTTGAGGTGGGCGTACTTTAAGCAGGTAGGAGATCTTGGTTTTGGTCAGATGAGTACCAGATTGAGCCATATGAGAAAGAAAGAGAAGATCAGACTGCCAAGACTAGGGTAGCTCTTTCTTTTTCTTTTCTTTCCTTTTCTTTTTTTTTTTCCTTTTTTTTTTTTATTTGAGATAGAGTCTCGCTCTGTCACCAGGCTGGAGTGCAGTGGTGTGAACTCGGCTCACTGCAAGCTCCGCCTCCCGGGTTCAAGCGTTTCTCCTGCCTTAGCCTCCTGAGTAGTTGGGATTACAGGTGCATGCCACCACGCCTGGCTAATTTTTGTATTTTAGTAGAGATGGGGTTTCACCATGTTGGTCTGGCAGGTCTCAAACTCCTGACCTTGTGATCTGCCTGCCTTGGCCTCCCAAAGTGCTGGGATTACAGACATGAGCCACCGCACCCAGCCTAGTGTGGCTCTTAGTTTGAAGGAAGAGTGACAAAAGTGAGGCCAGGTGGTCTTAGAGGCTCCAGTATTTTCTGACCTAGTTTTCTAAGCTAGGAGAGAGGATAAAGATTTGTGGCAAAACCCTGGCTATGAATGAGGATTATACGCTGGCCTGTGCCACTGCAGAAACTGCAAGACAGGCACTCACTCAGTGGAGGAGAGAGATGCCCTAGCATCTGACAGAGTAAGCCTGGGGGAGAGGCAACCTCTATGAAATCCTCAGTACAAAATGCAAAATGGGAAAACAGAGCTGTTTGCAGAAGAGATAATTATCTGCCAGATCAGAGCCTTCTGATTTAGATAGTCTTGTAAAAAATTTAAAAAGACAATTATGAAGTTTGTCATATGGCATTAGAGAAAAAAAATCTCCCTATTAAGTTCTAGGATTCTTCAAGATGATTTGGTTTCCACCTGGCTACCCAAAGAGAATTGCTTGGCTGCTATAGCAACTGTGTCCCTGGATCTATAGCAGTTGACAAAAACACTCTTTATATGCTGATTTTTATGCGTAGAAACGTAGGCTGGGCTGGTGAGATGGATAAAATAACAAGCTGGATGATAAAATTGCTATAAGACAGTGCTGTAACTATCCTTTATCACACACTTTACATTCCATTCATCAACAAATCCTGTCAACTCCACCACTCTTACCTGGGTTTTTGCAGCAGGCTCCAAACTGGTTTCCTGTATGTTCTCTTGTCTTTCACCCATCTACTCTCTAAACAGTTGTCAGAGTAGTCATTTACAAATATAATTCAGATTACTTTATTCTTTCAATTTAAACCCTCCAATGGTGTATCCGTCAGCTCTTACTTCAACAATTCTGCTTAAAAAACCACCATAACTTTTAGTGGTTTACAATAGTATTCATTTTTCTCTCCCACAGGCAGCTGAGGTAGGTCTGCTTCAGGTTTCACGATGAGTTCTGGTGTGTTCCATGAATCTTATTCTGGAGCCCTTGCTGAAGAGGCAGTGACCTAGAGCCTTTCCTTGAATGGTGTATTAGTCTGTTCTCACGCTGCTAATAAAGACATACCTGAGACTGGGTAATTTGTAAAGGAAAGGGGTTTAATTGATAGTTCCACATGACTGGGGAGACCTCACAATCATGGCAGAGGGCGAATGGGGAGCAAAGTCACATCTTATATGGTGGCAGCCAAGAGAGCATGTGCAGGGGAACTCCCCTTTGTAAAGCCATCAGATCTCATGGGACTTATTCACTATCATGAGAACAGCATGGGAAAGATCTGTCCCCATGATTCAGTTACCTTCCACCAGGTCCCTCTCACAACACATGGGAATCATGGAAGCTACAATTCAAGATGAGATTTGGGCGGGGACACAGCCAAACCATATCAGGTGGTAATCAAGGTAATGTCTCCAGAAGCCAAGACAGCCAATGTGAGCATATTTAAGGCCTCTGAGTCACATTTGTTAACATTCCACTGGCCAAAGCAAGTCACATGCATCAAGGGTATGAGGAAATATACTCTAATTCCATAGGAGGATATTGCAACAAAATATGACAAAGGATATGACTGTGTAATTCTATTACAGACAAGTGAAACATAGTGAAGAATAACTGAGTTTCCCCAAAGTGGCTTCCAGTGACACCTGGGAAAAACCCCAAAACTGCAGCCTTTATTGCAGCTGGTAGGGATCTATATTATCTGGCCTCTGGCTACCTTTCTGAAATAATTTTCTACTACTTGTTACCTTTCTTTCTCTGTTGCAGGTGCTCTGTTCCTTCTTCTATTTCTTGTACTCTCCCAGCATATTGTTCCTGGACTTTCACATTCTTCATTACTTCTGCCTGAAATTCCCTGCACACCTCTGCACAGCTTCCCTCTCTTTTGCCTCATTCTGACCCCTGATCAAATGACAGTTCCTAGGAAAGTTCTTCCCCAGCTGCACTGTTTAACATAGCAGCACTTGCAACACTCCTTCTTTTTAACCTGCTTTATTATTTTTCTCCTCAGCACTTAGCACTGCTTGTGATGTGTTCTAAACTTATTTATTTGATTCTTGTCTGTCTCCTACAGGAGAATGTAAGCTCTGTGAACTCAAGGGCATTGATGATCCCGCACATTGTGGAAGTACAAAAGATAATTGTTGAATGAATGGATAAGCTGAATTGCATTAACTGCCAGGTTCCATTCATCTCCTGCAGCTTCTTTGGGATATACCAGTGTGTGGCCATGTGAAGAGATAAAACACTCACAGGTCAAGGGCAAAGTTGTTGTTGTTTTCCCTCTATAGATTCTTGCATACAAGCTCCTTTCACACAGGGAAAATATTGATCTCAGAGTCATTTTTCTTACATATTCCTTTCCAAGTAGTTCTTGTCAGGTTTTAGAAATTGAAGGCCTAGGCCGGGCGCGGTGGCTCAAGCCTGTAATCCCAGCACTTTGGGAGGCCGAGACGGGCGGATCACGAGGTCAGGAGATGGAGACCATCCTGGCTAACACGGTGAAACCCCGTCTCTACTAAAAAATACAAAAAAAATAGCCGGGCGAGGTGGCGGGCGCCTGTAGTCCCAGCTACTCGGGAGGCTGAGGCGGGAGAATGGCGTGGACCCGGGAGGCGGAGCTTGCAGTGAGCTGAGATCCGGCCACTGCACTCCAGCCTGGGCGGCACAGCGAGACTCCGTCTCAAAAAAAAAAAGAAAAAAAAAAAAAGAAAGAAAGAAATTGAAGGCCTAAAGATTTTGTTATGAGCTTCGATCACTCATTTGCTTGAGTCAATGCACTCTGGATTGTTTGTGTGTTTGTGTATATCAGGAATTGGCAAATTTTAATGTTGGGTGCCAAGTTACTAACTTGTGTTTTTTGTTTTTGTTTTAACTTTTCTTTTCAGGGGCAGAAGGTCACTTTTTAAAATTAGGTGTGGATATATTTGAATATATGATTGTTCTTACTCTTCGGACCTAAGGGTTTGACTGAGAGTAAACGATCTGGCACTTGAGAGAGATATTGCAACAGGCACTTTCAGAAACAGAATCTCCTTAGAGACTGGTATATAGGGAGAATTGGAGATGGCGAGAGGCTCAGTTTCTACTGGGCGGGTCCAACAACAGCGCACAGAGCATGAGTGGATAATCTCTCACATATGCAAGTATGCCAAACCTACAATATCTCATACCTACTCTGCAGGCCAGGCCTAGCCAAATGTCAGCCACCAGGAGGACGGTGTGTATTGCAGCAGGGCGGGAGTCATTTCCAAAAAAGAACTCATTATCAGTTAATAATTTGGGATGAAGTTAGGAAAAAGAGCTGTGATTTCGAGTTCTGGGAATCAAGCCAAAATCTGGAACTGGGATGGCAGCCAATCAGTGTGTCAAGCTGAGCAGCAAGGAAACCAGGGAACAAGGCAAAGGCCCACCATGGGATAACAAGAAAAAAGAGCAGGATATGGAAGGGCATTTCTGAAAGTCATTCTGTGAATGCTGCTTGTGTGCCATGGAATTCTTCTTAGGTATGGCATATGATTGAGCTGAACCAGGTATATGAAAGATGTGTGCTCAGAATCTTTATATAGATTATAGTTCCATTTATTTGTTTATCTTTAATTGCCATTATTGTTTGGGCAAAAGGTATAATTCAAAGGTATATAGGTTTGGAATTAGAAGGAACATGAGTTTCATAATAACAAAATTCAAAAGTGTGCTAAAATGTTCTAAACTAGTCATTTGTTTATTCTGTTATTTTTAACTTAGGCTTGAGGTCTCTTTCTGTTGCCCAAGTTAGAGTACAGTGGCACTATCATGGTTCACTGCAGCCCTGACCTCCTGGCCTCAAGTGATCCTCCCACCTCAGCCTCCTGGGTTGGAATTACAGGTGTGAGCCATCCAACCTGTTTCAAGTCATTTGATAGATGAATATGTAGTCCTCATAGGTAGCAAGATTGATGCTTGTTACTTCAGTTGAAGGTAGAAGAGAAAGGATGTGAAAATAAATAATTGGCTATTTCTAAGCCCAAATTTCTTCTTTCAGAACTCAAACAATATATGTAGATCCTAATGGTCATGACATTTAATGGAATACACATTTTTAAATTATTAAAGTACACAGTTTAAATAAAATATTTTTGCATATAACCAATACATATTTTAACATCTTTAAATTTTAATATATCATCATTTTATTTTATCTTTAAGTTTACTTCAGGTCAGTATGCTGATATAAAGAACAAACTTTAAAATAAAATCTCTTACACTGGCAACAGTAAAGATAATGGTAAGCAAGCAGGTCTCATTCATGCAATTGTTTTGGGCATCAGGTAGTTTTAAATGAACACTGGTGAAAACTGCATTCCAATAATTAAACTGGTTTACTAAGTTTTTTCTCTTTGTAAAAAAAAAAAAAAATCACATAGTCTAGGAAAACATCTTTCATCTGAGATATTGAAAAGGCACACTTTCTAGGATTCTTTGGTTCATATAATTAATTCTTCTGTTCTGCCTGATACATACATATTTTTTATTTCCAGCAGATTCCTTTTCTCTATTTACCCTGTTCCCAAATGAGTTTTTTAGACAATGGATAGTTTCAAATCAATTGTCTTGAATAATATAAGGACTATCTTGTTTATTCATGGGAAGTCTTCATCACAGTGTCTGGCACAAAGTAGGCAGTCTCTAACATGGGTGTCTGTACTCTCCCCAGACCAACATGTTTCCTCATCTTTCCCATTGTTCCCTCATTCAACAAATACTTACTGAGTGCCAGACAGGCTTGTCCAAAGCTATATAATAATGAACTGCCCAAGTGGGATGCATTATGGCACTAGACAGGGTCAAGGCCAAGACTATAATCAAGTTATATGGCCCATTTATATTTCCCAGTATTTCTAACAGAATTGTATCTTTTCAGTTTGAGTCTTCAATGGTTCTGTAAGCAAAAGCTCCCAGTAATTTGCCACTCTCTATGCCAAAATATAAAGATAATATAAAATTCTTCATTTATAGTATTTTTTCATAATAGAACATTATTTTACATCATAGTATCATTGCATTATTATCTATTTCTGAGTAACAAATGACCTCAACATCTAGCAGCTTAAAACAATGAATGTTTATTATCTCAAAAGATTTCTCAAAGTCAGGAATGCAGAAGCGGCTTCTGTCGGTGGGTCTGAGTCAGGGTTTCTCCTGAGATTATAGTCAGACGTTATCCAGGGCTGCAGTCATCTGAAGCCTTGACTGGTCCTAAAGCATTCAGGGGTTACATGGATATATTGTGCAGTGGTGAAGCCTGGGATTTTAGTGTGCTCATCGCCCATATAGTGAACATTGTACCCAATAGGTAATTTTGCAACCTTCCCTCTTCCTACCCTCCAACTTTTGTAGTCCCTAATGTCTTTTATTTCTTTTTTTGTATCCACATATACCTATTGTTTAGCTTCCACTTATAAGTAAGAACATGCAGTATTTAATTTTTCTCTTTCTGAGTTATTTCACCTAGGATAATGGGCACCAGCTCCATCATCAATGCTGCAAAAGACATGATTTCATTCTTTTTTATGGCTGCATAGTATTCCATGGCACATATATATATATATACACACACACACACACACACACACCACATTTTCTTTATTCAATCATCCATTGATGGATACTTAAGTTAATTCCATGACTTCAGTTTTGTGAACAGTGATGCAATAAACAGAGGTGTGCAGGGTCTTTTTGATATAATGATTTCTTTTCTTTTGGGTGGATAGTAGTGAGATTGCTGGATTAAACGGTAGTTCAAGTTTTAGTTTCTTAAGAAAGCCTCTTACTATTTTCCATGGTGGTTGTACTAATTTACATTTCTACTAACAGTGTGCAAGTGTTCCCATTTCTCCATATTCTCTCCAACATTTATCTTTTTTTTTTTTTTTTGATGATAGCCATTCTAACAGATGTGAGGTGATATCTCATTGTGGTTTTAATTTGCATTTCCCTGATTGGTGATGTTGAGCATTTTTTCATATACTTGTTGATCATCTATATGTCTTCATTTAAGAAATGTCTGTTCAGATCCTTTGCCCATTTTTAAAGTGTGTTATTTATTTTCTTATTATTCATTGTTTGAGTTCCTTTTATATTTTGGATTTTCACCCCTTATCAGATGTATGGTTTGCAAATACATTATCCCATTTCATAGATTATCTCTTAACTGTTGATTGTTTCTTCGGCTGCACACAAACTTTTAATATGACATAATCCCATTTGTGTATTTTTGCTTTTTGCTCTTGTAGTTCCACAGTTTCAAGTCAAGTGTTTAATCCATTTTGAGTTTGTTTCTGTGTATAGTGTGAGATAGGTGTCTGATTTTATTCCTTTGTCTCTGGATATAAAGTTTTGCCAACACCATTCATTGAGGAGACTGTTCTTTTCCCTATCTGTGTTCTTGGCAGCTTGATCAAAGTCAATTGATCATAAATGTGTGAGTTTACTTATGGGCTCTCTATTCTGTTCCATTGGTCTATGTGTCTGTTTTTATGCCAGTAGAGTGCTGTTTTGAGCACTTAACGTTGTAGTGGGTTTTGAAATCAGATAGTAATGCCTCTGGATTTTTCTTTTCCTCAAAATTGCCTTGGCTATTTGGAATCTTTTGTAGTTCCATATAAGTTTTAGGAATATTTTTTCTATTTCTGTGAAAAATGTCATTGGAATTTTGATAGGAATTGCATTGAATCTGTAGATCGCTTTGGGTAATATGAACATTTCAACATTAATTCTTCCAATCCATGAACATGTGACATGATTCTAATTTTATTATTTGTTAAGTACTTTCTCCATGATAAGCATTGTACTAAGGACCTTAAGAGATGAAAAACAGTAAATAAGACACAATCTCTGATACTAGGAATCTGATGATAACATCCACTTGTTTAGTGCTTTTCCTATAGACAAGATACATTATACATCTGACCTTCATCTACTGAGGTTAGCAGAGTAGATACTCTCCCCATTTTAGAGATGAGGAAAGTAAGGCTTAGGGCATTTAAAGGATTTATTGTGCACTACAGGCCAAGAAGTGTCAAAGGTATTCTAACTGCATGTAGAGCATGTTTTCTGTACACAAGGTACAAACTTAGAACATAGCTAATGCTTTCAAAAATGTGCACTGATTTGAAAACAAGAACACAAATGACTAAAATTTTAAAAGGCTGTTTCGAAGGATGCATGAGTGTTGCGAAGTAAGCATTGCTCTGGATCTCAAGTATGGAATATGAGATCCTTTATATCTCAGGATAATCTCCTACTGAGGCCCCAGAAAGGGAGTAAGGGGAAAGTGTCTGTGGACCAACATTATCTCTTAGGATTCATTCTTTGTTTTTAATATTAAAAAATACTTTCTCTGTTAGAGAAGTTTTAGGATCATAGCAAAATGGAGAAGAAATTACTGAGAGTTCTCATCACCCCTGCCCTCACACATGCACATTCTCCTCTCTGTCAGTATCCAGCACCAGAGTGGTACATATGTTACAACTGATGAACCTGCATTGATACATCACTTTCACGAGAAGTCCCACAGTTTACATTGGTGTTCACTCTTGGTTTTGTACATTCTGTGGATGTGGACAAATGTAGATGATATATATCCACTACTATAGTAGTATACAGAATAGTTTCACTCTCCTAAAAATCCACTATGCTTCAACCATTCATCCCTCTTTTCTTTATAACCCTGCAACCACTGATCTTTCTACTATCTCCATATTAAACACTTAAAAAAATCATGCCTTTCATATAGCTTAAAATGTATTAATTCCTTCATTCCTTTATTGCTACTATCTCTTCATTTTATGCATCATCTTGTTTTACCTACTTTCTCTTGTTTAACAAAATGTTCGCTCCAAAAGAAAAGAGAAATTATATATTAAAAAATAAGAGTGTAATTACGAGATTTCTTCAGATACTCTCTACATGGATGGTTATCCATATCTTGGTTATATGGGGGAATTAGGTCATGTTCTTAGGTATTTTTGATTAGGATTTTTGATTAGGTATTTTTGTTTAAATTATGGATGTGTAAGAAAGTAATAGTTTCAAATACAAAATATATATTTGCGTTACATAGGTTTAAAATGATAATTTCTCAAGTTTGGTATTAATTATAATTTTTAAAAATATCATTTTCCCTGGAGAGGTAGAAATGGCACCTAGGTCCAAGGGGAAATTACTTTACAGAAGCTATGTAATTTAATTGGATTTGCTTTTAATAATGTGTGACATGAAAAGGTTAATTTGAAATGTTAAGAAGCAGTGAATTCCTTGAAGAATTCACTAGAAGTTAGTTTCACTTTACAAATTACTTTGCTGTACCGTCTTTCTTGCCTGAGGGTCATTTGGTACTGAAGCTTAGGCTGTTGGATATAAACTAAGAATGAGAAGAAATAATATAATATCAAATAGAACAAAATTTTACATTCAAATGCTCTGATATAAAGGAAACCACCATTTTACACATTTTTAGGTACCTTTTATTTTTAGTATATTTTCAATTTAGTATATTTTAGTATATTTATTTTAGTACATTTTCAATTTAATGTCCTAAACCTAATGTCCTTTATTTTTAGTATATCTTCAATTTAGTAGACTTAGGATGCATATTTTAGTATATATAGTATATTTTCAATTTAATGTCCCAAACTTACACAAATTAATAATGTAGTTAAAAAGAAAGAAAAATTAGATTTAACGTGCTAAGAACAATTTTTACTTATTTTGTTTCATTATAGTGAATCCTTTTTGATTTAGCTTTTAGGAATCATTATTCCTAAGTGTGATTTTGAAATACTTCTTTCAGTTCATGTAGCTGTAAGTTTTAGACCTGATAAATGGAGAAATGTTTAACATTCCTGCTCAGAATTTGAATATGTAGTACAAGTATTCTAATAAAGTAAAAAATAAAAAACCGTTTTTTGTGTTAGGTAGTTCACTGGTTATTGGCCCAGTAATAAGTCATCTCATAAGTCAAATAGTTTCAAAGCCAGAACCTTAGTATAATTTATAAATTCACTCATCTGTCAAGTATTTATTAAATACCTTTTAATTCTTTACAAAAGTACACAATCCTGGCTCTCTTTTCCTGATTTTCAATATAAAGCTTGACTTACGACTAAAGTAAATAGCAGCAGTATCACATGGGACTACCCTCTCAGGTTAGGGATTTTTGTACTGTAAGAATTTCCTCCAGAATATTTACAGATTCAACTAAATTTTTGTAACAAAATACATCCTTTCACAACTACCTAAAATAATAAAAAATGTGAGCTCTTGACACCTGTGAAGTTTAGAGAAAAAATAGTGGTTGCAGAAGGACTCAAATATAAACTGGAAAAGCCAAGACGGAGGGCTGCTGGGAGCTATTGTTCTCTAGGTGAGGTTAGCTTGTAGAATGCAAACAGGCTTCAATTCTAGTGGTTCTGTAACCAGGGGCAGCTCAGCTAACCTCTCTCAGTTTGCTTCTTTCTGTGGGAACAGCAACCATCCCAGAGCATTTTTGTGGGAACTAAAAATAATACACGAAGAAGTTCTCAATATAAATGGCCTTTATTCATTCATTTTGCACTTGATATTAATAAATATTTATTTATACCTTTAGATTAGGCACGAGGCTCCCGTGTGCTAGTGAAGGAGGAAGGCATGGCTTCTCATTTAGAAATTTTACCATAATGGAGGAGAATGTTATGTAACTGCTAGTTGCCCAGTGCGATGGTTAATACTGACTGTCTACTTGATTGGATTGAAGGATGCAAAATATTGATACTGGGTGTGTCTGTGAGGGTGTTGTCAAAAGAGATCGACGTTTGAGTCAGTGGGCTGGGGAAGACAGACCTACCCTTAATCTGGTGGACACAATCTAATCAGCTCCCAGTGAATATAAAGCAGGCAGAAAAATCTGAAAAGGCGAGATTGGTCTAGCCTCCTAACCTACGTCTTTCTCCCGTGCTGGATGCTTCCTGCCCTCAGACATTGGATTCCAAGTTCTTCAGTTTTGAGACTCAGACTGGCTCTCCTTCCTCCTCAAGCTTGCAGACGGCCTATTGTGGGATCTTCTGATCGTGTAAGTTAATATTTAATAAAGTCTATCAGGAGATACACACGCGCGCGCGCGCACACACACACACAGAGGATATCTTTATCTATAAATATATAGATATATCTCCTGTCAGTTCTGTCCTTCTAGGGAACCCTGACTAATACACCCACCTTCATGAGTGGCTATTAGAACATCGCAAGTAAAAGAATAGGCAAAAATGTTTAGTATCATTCTATGAGATGGTGATGTAGAAGTGGCATTTGTAGGTGTCCCCAGATTTCTGTGCTAAGTTCAGTCGTTGTTGTTTTCATTTAATGTTTATTAACTGGATTTATAATATTATATTTTCATTTTTTTTATAGTACAGAGTGAAGAAAAGACTGAGATACTGATAATTATTTTCCGAATGCAGAAGTAGCATGATCTATAGGCCAATAGGAATTATATCAAGAGTGAGGAAATATAATCTTTGATCATTTAAAAAATATTAGTGCAATCATAGATAATTAACTTAATCTCCTTGTGGCATGATTCCACATTTGCTAAATAAACAGCTTGTCCAAGTTCATTTAATGAAAATCATATCAACAAATATTTATTCAATAATATTCTATGCATCATGGAAAAAAGTAGAAGCCCCGAGTTTTCAGTCAAGCTAAAGAGATGAGAATTCAAACTATGAAATGAGATTTAAAAATGAGACAGAAGAAGATTTCGTAGGACAAGAAACGTTTACTTGCCAATGAATGGTACATGCCATATGTGCTATAGGAACTAAAATGAGAAAAAGATTGATCCATACTATTAAGGGTATGGAAGAATTTATAAGAAATGTAGAGGGGCTACTAAATCCTGAAAGATATAAACATTTGAATACATGAAAAATGTCAAAGTGAAGAGAATGTCTAAAGATACTTCGGGTCTATAAATCCCTTTAGGAAGTAAAAAATAAATTCCTGTTCTCAACTAAATGGATAGACAGTACATGTTCCTTAAAAAATAACTAATCTTTTTCTAAAAAGTGCTGCTAAACCTGCCTTTAGGATTATCTCACATGCAACGAACAAAAGGACACAAGGATACATACAAGCAAACACATACCATGTCATTTACTGGTCAGATATTTAAGAATGAATGATGCCCTAGGTCAGCATTTTATTGTTGTTGTTGACTGGTCACTATTTACTAAAGTCCATCCTTTATTTGCAAATAAAATTTTAATCTCTTAAAATATCCTCTATACATAGTTAGGGGTGTGGATATTGATACTGCACCACCTACATTTAAATTCTAGTCTCACTACCTACAACAGGTATGACTTTGGATAAGTCACTTAACCTCCCTGTTTCTCAGTTTCTTCTTTAGTAAAAAGGGGATAATAATAGTACCTATTACACAGCGTTGCTGAGAGAATTAATTTATATATATAAAGTATTTAAAAGGGAGCCTGGCACATTGTATTATGTGTGTGGGAGCTGCTTATATGATTTGATGTGTGTGTGTGTGTGTATATATATAATATATAATATATATGTTATACATAGATGGTTCCTGACTTATGGCAGTTCAACTTATGATTTTTTGAATTCACAATAGGTTTATTGGGGCATTAAATGTATTTTTGATTTATAATATTATTGACTAGATAGGTTTATCAGGAAATAATCCCATTGTGAGTCAAGAAGCATCTGTATACATACACATATATAAATATATAAGCAAATATATATTTAAATATATAAAATAAATATTTAAGTATAAATATATAATACTAGCATCTTTACATATACAAATATATGTATATAAGGAGTGCTAGTAACTTAAATAAATGATAATGATTATGTTTAATCATAATTTTCAGTCATAGAATGATTACTGTTGAAGACAATATAATGTTTACTAAGTGATAGAGAAGCAAAAATGAGACTCTTTGAGACAATGTATTAGAAAAAGATAAAATTGAAAATTGGCCCCACAACACATTCGATATTTATCTTATAAACCATAATATGGTTCACATTTTTTCTCAAAGCATTAGTGTTTCTGAAAGTCAGTTCTGTAGCCATTGGGATCACCTAATATGCAGATAACCTCATGAGGCAGCATCAGCTGATGAATTCTCTGGCTTTGTTTACTTTGAGATGTTTTAAAATTTCATCGGATTGAGTGAACTCTGCCATCTTTTAACAACTAGTTTTCTCCTATGCACGGTAGCCTAGATTAAATAAGGCTAGAAACTTTCAATATAGTAGGTGTTTCTTTCTTATCATGCTCGGGTTCAATGTATAAAGTGAAAAATAATTTATGTATGCATTGTTGCATCTGGCTACTAAGGTGTGCAGCAAAGGCTTCATATTTTATTTATAATTTGTAATGATGAAAGGTTTGATTAAATATACAAATATAGCTACAGAGCCACTGCTCATTAAGGATATCTGATTTCTTCTGACTTTTTTTTTCTATGAAAGAGGGTTGGTGTCATTTAGGAAATTTTTTTTTTTTAAATACTGAAGCCCAGGGGACAAACTATTTAGTTTCTTGGTTAACCTTAGTTATTATTTATATTCTTTTATGACTCTCTAGGCTCTCTCTGATGAATACTATTACATCAGAAAATTCTTTATTTAATTTCCTCTTTATCGCCCCAGATCCTATATATTGAACATAATATCAAACCTTACTAATTTAAAATCCTGTGCCTGAGTGATACATACTTTTGTGTTCATTTTATTATCTAGCATAGTATTAGTGTGCAATTTCTTCTATTACAATTTTGAAAGCTATAATGATAGCACAGTCAAGTAACTATGTGTTACTTATCCATAATTAATGAAAACAAAACTTGTTTCATGAGACAATTTATATGTGATGGATGTGCCAGAAACGTTCTTCATAAATACTTAGGGTATATTTGTTCTATTTTAAGGAATAAAATAATACAATTAGTTTGAATTTATCATCTCATTATTTTTGAGTAGGCAAGGATTAGTTCAGCCATCACACAACATTTACCGACTAGTACTAATCAAGAAGGAATGCCCTAGCCTTTTCTATTTAACAAATCTTTTATTTTTAATGAAGCAGATTAAAAGTTGATTAAGTTACCTAAAGTATACTTACTTTGAATTCCTTGCTTAATGTGGGTTCCATGGGCAGACTTCACTGTTTTTAGAAAATGTTTTCCTCCTGGCCCGCTATTACTAACCCTCCAAAGTATTCTTCAAAAAGGACCACGAGTATCATCTTGTTTACAGCTTGAATAGAATGACCTAAGGTAGCCAGCATAAATCCAAGAACTATTACTCAGAAAAACTTATTTAGTTATAAAATTAGTCTACAGCAGTAGTTTTCATGGAATCTTTGGAGCCCTGTTTATTTAAGACATCTCATCCCGACAGAAACAGAAGGGACTTGTTTTGAAAATCAATGTTCTAGACTAGAGAATCCATTTTTTTTCTTTCCCCAATCACTTTATATACAAATTGATAACTAAATTAGGTTAAAAAATGATTCTTTCTGCCCATTATTCTCCATATTAACCAACCCTATCATTGTTTAATTTGAACTTTGCTTACAAGTCAACATCTAAATCTTTAGTTTCATTTGTGTAGCTACTCTGCCTTCCACTCTCACAGTTAATGCAATACCAGGTATATGAAAGAGAAGTTATTGTGAGCCTGTTCCTTAGACTCTCCTCAGTGCTAAGAGAAGCATAAACATCTTACGTATAAGCAGTCTAAAAATAAGATTTCTTGGCAAAACCTCCATGCTTCCTGCTGCTTTTCACTGCACAGATCATTCCCTGGCATAACAATCCCTTCATTTCAGCTGTACTGCTCATAATATTTTTGTTCTCCAGAATTATAGCTCTTTTGTTACAGGTTGATGAAGCTTAGTGGATGGAAATGCTATGCATTTATACTAAATAAATACATCCTTCTTAGCTTTTCTCCATAGACATGTCTTTGACCACACACTGCATCATTCATTCCTCCATTCATAAAACATCTAGTGAATATGTAATGTTTGAAGTTCTGTGGTTCTGTGTAAAGATTATAAAGACAAAAAGAGAAAAAAGAAAAAATCTTCCCTATGAAGAGCCTGAATGAATAATGGTATGGGAACCCTAATTACAAAAAAGGGATGAGCACTTCAAACATGTATGGGGTTCTGAAATTGAAACAGTGATCTAATTCTAGTGCAGATTAGGAGCCAGAAAAAGGCTAGGTCCTCACTAAATATTAGTTGAATGAATAAAAAGATCATGATACTATTCTCGAATCCTAGCCAATGTAAAAGACATTAAGTAGAAAAAAATAAGGTTTTTATTTTACAGTAAATGAGACAAAAACATTTATTTGTTGGCAATATGGCATATACAAAGAATATCCAAGAAAATGATTTGAAAACCATTGAATGAACAAAATGATTCTAAAAATGGATCAGGTATATGAAGGATACAAAAAATCAAGAGTTTTTCAATGTAATAATTACTATTTAGTGGATGTACTGAAAGAAAATTATTTTATTTCGAATAGCAACAAAATATTATCAAGGGAAAATCCTAAGAAGAAATACCATGATTCTCATTAATTACAGAACTTTACAAAAAAAAGAGAAAACTCATGTGTAAAGACAAAATATTCCTCATGAGAGTATTTTAAATATCTCAGTTCTTTCCAAATTAATTTACACACTCATTATAATTCTAAGTGGAAAGAATGTAGGATCATTTTAGGACTGTGAAATAACGGTTTGAGTATTTATCTGGAATGATTAAAAACTTAAAGGAGCTAAATGCCTTTTTTTTTTTTTGAGAAAAAATAAGCAGGAATCTTGCCTATTAAGAAAATAGGCCTAATAGATTTAAAAATATATTATAAAACTAGAAATACATCATTTGTTGTTATAAGAATTGATAAACTAATCAAACAATAGTGTATATGTTGTGTATATATGTTTATGTAATATGATATTTATTAAAAGTTATTTATACATATAGAGGTAGATGGATGGATTCTTCAACAAATGACATTGAGAAATGGCCTTTTTCTTCACGGTGGGAATGGGGGTTGTCACCTTAAACCTCATTATATCATGTACCAATAGCAAGCAGTAGTGAATCAAAAAGTTAAATATAAAAAAAATCTAAAATATACTAGGAGAAATTTTAAATATTAGCAGAATAGGTGTATATCATCTAAGAATATACACTATGTAAGAAAATACAAATGAAATACAAAATTTAAAACTTTTTGTATGGGAAAAACCTCTAAAAGGTGAATGAGAAACTAGGAAAATGTAATAAATTATACACAAGAAATTAATATGCTTACCATATAAAGACTTTCAAAGAACAATGAAAAAATGTTTTAGCTCCCAACAGAAAAACTGTAGACAATGCATACAATAAAAAACAAAATGGCCACAAAAAATTGTGTAAACTCTCAAACTCACTAATCATAGAAAAGTAATTAAAAGGCCAGGCGCAGTGGCCCATGCCTGTGATCCCAGCACTTTGGGAGCTCGAGATGGGCAGATCACCTGAGGTCAGAAGTTTGAGACCAGCCTGGCCAACATGGTGAAACTTCATCTCTACTAAAAATACAAAAATTAGCCCAGCACGGTGGTGTGTGCCTGTAATCGCAGCTACTCGGGAGGCTCAGGCAGGAAAATAACTTGAACTTGAGAGGCAGAGGTTGCAGCGAGCTGAGATCATGCCACTGAACTCCAGCCTGGGCGGCAGAATGAGACTTTGTCTAAAAAAAAAAAAAAAAGAAAAGCAAGTAAAAATAAGTTGTAATAAATGCCAAAAACACAGAAATCCTCAATGTTGCTGAAGATATGATTAGACAGACTGTTTTATATAATGCTGGCCAAAGTCTAATAGAAATATTATTTCTTAGAAAACAGATTTTTAGGAAAACAGATTTATATACATTTATCTTTGCATAATTTAATGAGAAAATTATAAACAACCTAAATATCCAGTTATAAGGGAATGTGTGTATCACTTTTGTTACATCTATAAAAGGTACTACCAGTAAATATTTAGCTTTCAGAGAAGAGCATTTATTATTTTTTAATAATACAGAAGTAACATTATAATTATAAAAAATCAGAGATAATGGAAAACATAACAAAAAAATACCTATAGTTCATCCACACAAACATTTTCTATCTTTAAAGTTAAAATTTAACTGTATAATAAGTTAAAATTAAGCTGTAAACAATATCATATATATGTGTGAATATCATATATATGTGTGTTACAAAAAAAAAAGAATGGAAATTCCTCAAAAAAAAAAAAAAAGGTATTTGAATTAAGGCAGATACTGTCGTGAGCATTCTTTGATCTACTGAAACTTTTTCTGAACAGCAATTGGAATAGAGTATGTATATGTGGTGGATTATTTGCAAAGATGGCCATCAGTGAGTCCTTCCATCCTTGTATAAGTATGCCCCTCCTTCTATGAAGAGGTAAAGTCTGTTTTCCTCTGCCCTTGAATCTGGGCTGTAATATGGTTTGGCTTTGTGTCCCCACCCAAATCTCATCTTCAGTTGTGGTCCCCATGTGTCAAGGGAGAGACCCTTGGGTGGTAACTGGATCATGGAGGTGGTTTCCTCCATGCTGTCCTCATGACAGTGAGTGAGTTCTCATGAGATCTGATGGTTTTATAAGGGGCTCTTCTCCCTTTGCTCTTCCACTCTTCTCTCTCTGATGCCATGTGAAGAAGGTCCCTTTGCCTTCTGCCATAATTGTAAGTTCCCTGAGGCCCCCCAGACATGTGAAACTGTGAGTCAATTGAAACTTGGATATTTATTTATAGCATTGTGAAAACAGACTAATATAGGCTGGTTGTGTTTTGACTAGTAGACTGTGTTGAAGTGATATTGGTTGATGCCTGGACCTAGATCTTAAGAGACTTTGCAACTTCTGTTTGTCACTCTCTTAGAAGCCACTCATCATGTAAAGAATTCCAGCTACTGGCTAGAAAAAAATCCATAGGGACAGAGACAAAAATCTTGGAGGAAGAAAAATCATGAAAAAAAATAATAAAGAGAGGTCCAGCCAACTCACAGTCACTCTAGCCATCCCAGTTGAATACCAGATTTATAGATGAAGCCGTCTTAGATCCTCTGGCCTTTCCTAGTGAAATGTATGCAAATGGAAGAATTGTCTGCTATGTTCTTGTTTTATAAAGATATTGATGATGAAATACAACTAAATTCTGCCAAGATAAGTGAAGAGGCTTATTCTGAGCCAGTATAAGTGACCATGGTCTGGGGTTATACAACCTCAAGAGGTCCTGGGAAAGTGTATCTGAGGTGGTCAGGTTATAGTTTGGGTTTATATGTGGAAGATTCTGCAGGGTGAGGTGGGACATCTCAATGTGGAGTTAGGAGTTGTGTAGTGGGGAACTTGTAAGTCACAGGTGGGTTTTAGGGATTATTTAGTTGACAATTAATTGAGAGTTAAACTATTGTCCAAAGACTTGGATTCAGTAGAAAGGAATGCTTGAGTTAAGGTTTTTGTTATGTAGATAAAGCTCTCAGGTAGCAGCCCTCGATGAGAATAGATGGTAAATATCTCTTTTCAAGACTTAAAGGTGTAAGACTCACAGTTAATCTCTCCTAGATCCAGGAAAGGCCTAGAAAGGATAGACCTGCCGCATTAATGGAGATTCTCTACAGATGCAAATTTCTCCCACAAAATATGACTTTGCAGGGTCATTTCAACTTGTTGGCCCTGTGGTAGCTATTTCTAAACACATCAAATGAAAGTATTTTGGGGCAAAATATTTTGATTTCCTTCAGGATTTGCTATCTATCATGTGATGCTACACCAGAGTCAGGTTGGAAAGTAAGCCACATTATACTTGGTTAATAAACATCTAATGAGATTTTATGGTTTGTAGGGCAATACCTTCCAGGCCCCTTAGATGGGAATTTTGGCAAGAGAGGAAAAGGTCAGATTTTAGTCCTCACCATTAAGTATTGTGGTGTGTTGTTATACAATAGGAGGTAACTGAAATGTTGTACGAAGCAGATCTGGCTAATGAGGAGAGGAGCTTCTGAGGCACAGAGCTGATGGGCATGTACTTCTGTTTTCTTTTTGCTCCTTTATTTCTCTCCTTCCTGAAACGGGATTGGTGCAAATGCAGCAGCCATCTTATGACCTGGAAATGAAAAGCACAAGGATGAAGACCTATATGTTAAGGATAGCAGAGAAGAGAGAGAGCCAGAGCCATTGCTAGTGACATCCCTGAAATATTATGCTTTCCTCACTTCTCTCTATCTCTAGAATTCCTGTAGTTGAATAAGCACTTAAATGTTTACATGTTAATTTTTTCTCTTAGGGTTGCTGTTCCTTGCCCTTGAATGTAAGTTAAATGGACTCAGCAGATTTTAAAATTTTCATTCGAATTTTAAGACTTTACAAAATTTATGATATAAATTATATATAGCAGATTCAGGTTTCAAATTTAATGGTACTGAGGAAAGAGAGAGACCCTCTCATATTGTTTTACATTGTTTTGTACTCAGTACCTGTTTTAAGAAAAAACAATGAAGTAAAACCAAAAACAGGCAGCCTGGCGCCAGGCCCGGAACCAGGCCTGGGTCTGCCTGGCCTAAACCCAGTAGTTAAAAATCAACTCATGACTTAGAAACCAATGTTCCTGACATTGTATAGAACACTGTGAAACTCCCTACCCTGTTCTGTTTCACTCTGACCACCAGTACATGCAGCCCCTGTCACATACCTGCTGCTTGCTCAAATCAAACACGACCCTTTCATGTGAAATCTTTAGTGTTGTGAGCCCTTAAATGGGACAGAAACTGTGCACTCAGGGAGCTTTGATTTTAAGGCAGTAGCTTGCCGATGTTCCCTGCTGAATAAAAGCCCTTCCTTCTACAACTCTGTGTCTGAGAGGTTTTGTCTGCAGCTTGTCCTGCTGCATTTCTTGGTTCCCTGACTGGGAAGCAAGAACTGAGGGACGGCTGAGGCAGCCCCTTAGGCGGCTTAGGCCTGCCCTGTGGAGCATCCCTGCGGGGGGACTCTGACCAGCCTGAGTGACGCGATCCAAAGAGCGCTCCTGGGTAGGCAGTTGTCCCGGCGGAACACCTCACCAGAGCAGCGCCTAGCGGTCCCCCATGGAGGATTAACACAGTGGCTGAACACAGGGAAGGAACTGGCACCTGGAGTCCAGACATCTGAAACTTGGTAAGACTAGTCTTTGGAACTTGCCCCACTCCATCTGAGTGGAAGCGTGGCTTGATCACCCACAGTGTGCCTGTATTGGCACTTTTGTTCTGGTTTTGACTTGACTGGACTTGGTAAGACTAGTCTTTGGAACTTGCCCCATTCCATCTGAGTGGAAGCGTGGCCTGGTCACCCACCATGTGCCTGTATCGGCACTTTTGTTCTGGTTTTGACTTGACTTGACTTGGTGAGACTAGACTTTGGAACTTGTCCCACTCCATTTGAGTGGAAGCGTGGCCTGATCAACCACAGTGTACCTGTATTGGCACTTTTGTTCTGGTTTTGACTTGACTTCAATTGCTGGATACTTTGGTTTTGGTTTTTGACTTGGCTTAAATTTCTCAGTACTTGAATTTTGGATTTCGTGGTATTCTGATTTTGGTTTGGTATAAATGACAAAAGTGTGTGTGTGCACTCTTTACCTGTTCTTTGTTTTGCGGTGAGTGTATGTGGTGTGAGTGTTTTATTTTGTCTTGAGAAAACATGGGTCAGGTGCAAAATAAACCCACCCCACTAGGAACTATGTTGGAAAATTTCAAGAAAGGAAAAAAAGGGGAGAGGCAGAATTTATATTTAAAAAGTTATATGATAAATTCTTGTCCTGAAATAAATTAACTAGTTATTTTTTTTAAAGTTTATAATAAGTCAAAAAGTTGAAACATGTCAAAAAATTGTCTGTGAAAGTCATAAAAAAGTTATAAAAAAATTTTTATGCAAAAAGTGTTATATAATTTAAAAGTAATAAGGCCTCCTGAGTACTATTGAAAAAACAGTTTATGTGCAATGTGTATAAAAAAAGTAAAATACACCTTTAGTAAAAAGATTATAAGGAGGCATAAGAATGTGGATTTTTACCTACATGAAAATGTTAAAAAAGTATTGTTTTAAAAGTTTAAGCAAGTTTTAAAACGTTAATTGTAAAAAAATTTCTGTGTGTTAACATATTAGCTAAAGTTAGAAAGGTATCATCCAGTTTTTCTGTGAACTGGACATTAAAGTAAAAATGCAACATGTTTTTCTTAAAGCATCAACCTGCTCTTTAACAAAAATTATAAAAGGTTAAAAAGAGTCTATAAAATCTTACCTGATGGTGAAACATAAAAAATTGGATAAATATGTCTACGAGGTTTTTTTGAAATTAAGATTAACATTAATAACACACTAATATAAAGGTAAAATTTAACTTATCTGGTATAAAAATCATACAAAAAGCATGCTTAAATATAAAATGGTGTTTAGCTTTTTTTGGTCTAAAAACTAATAAAAATAGGTGCTAAAGGAAACGTTCATTTTACTAGAGGATCATAGAAGTTAAAGACTTAAAACAAACTTTGCCAATTAAGGCAGCATACCAAGATGCAAATGTCTGGTTGAAATGGATCAAATATTCTATCTGCACATTAAACAAAAGCAATTGTTATGCTTGTGCACATGGCAGGCCAGAAGCCCTGATTGTCCCCCTTCCACAAAGGTGGTCCTCCAGTCGACCGGGCATGGGCTGCATGGTAGCTCTTTTCCAGGATTCTACAGCCTGGAGTAATAAGTCATGCCAAGCTCTCTCTGATATATCCCAAAGTCCCTGTGGGTCAGCCCCCGAGGGCCATCCAGCTTGTGTCTCCCAACACTAAGTTCACTTCATGTCTCTCACGGCAAGGAGGAGACTTAGTATTCCTTGGAGACCTGAAGGGATGCAGTGAGCTTAAGAATTTTCAAGAGCTTATCAATCAGTCAGCCCTTGTTCATCCCCGAGCGGATGTGTGGTGGTATTGTCGTGGACCTTTACTGGGCACTCTGCCAAATAACTAGAGAGGCACTTGTGCTTTAGTCAATTTGGCTATCCCTTTCACCCTGGCATTTCATCAATCAGAAATAATAATAATAAGAAGAAGAAGACATCGTAAAGCGAGAGAAGCCCCTTATAGATCTTTCTACTCTCACATCTATTTAGATGCAATTAGAGCCCCACAAGAAATACCAGATCAATTTAAAGCTTGAAATCAAATAGTTACAAGATTTAAGTTAATATTTTGGTAGATGACAGTCAATAAAAATGTACATTAAATAAACTACATCTATTACAACCAACAGCAATGAGCTTTTCATGAGTTAAAAAGAAAAACTCATGTTGGCCCCAGCCTTGAGGCTACCTGACCTGACAAAACTCTTTACACTCTATGTGTCAAAAAAAAAAAAAAAAAAAAAAAAGGCAGTTGGAGTTTTAACCCAGACTGTAGGGCCCTGGCCAAGGCCAGTGGCCTATCTCTCAAAACAACTAGATGGGGTTTCCAAAGGCTGGCCCCCATGTCCAAGGGCCCTGGCAGCAATGGCCCTGTTAGCACAAGAAGCAGATAAGCTAACTCTTAGACAAAACCTAATCATAAAGTCCCCCCATGCTGTGGTGATTTCAATAAATACCAAAGGACACCATTAGCTAATAAATGCTAGACTAACTAGATACCAAAGCTTGCGCTATAAAATTCTCCGCATAACCATTGAAGTTTGCAACACCCTAAACCCGCCACCTTGCTCCTGGTATCAAAGAGCCCAGTTAAACATAACTGTGTAAAAGTATTGTACTCAGTTTATTCTAGTGGGCCTAACCTCTGAGACCATCCTTAAACATCTGTAGACTGGGAGCTGTACGTGGATGGGAGCAGCTTCACTAACCCCTGCAAAGTGACTCTGAAAAAGACGACAAGCCCTGCTCCAGTCACACCTGGAAGCTGACTGGTCCACGCATGGCCGAAGCATGAGGAAACTCATCGTGGGACTCATTTTCCTTAAAATTTGGACTTGTGCAGTAAAGACTTCAACTGACCTTACTCAGACTGAGGGCTGCTCCCAGTGTATACATCAAGTCACTGAGGTAGGACAAAAGATTGCTACAGTCCTATTATTTTATGGTTATTATAAGTGTACCAGAACTCTAAAAAGAAACTTGTTTGTATAATGCTATTCTATCCAAGGTATGTAGCCCAGGAAATAACCAACCTGATGCATGTTATGACCCATTTTAAGCCTCCCATGATCACAGTTTTTAAAATAAAATTAATGACTGGTCCTTTTCTAAGTGACACAAGTAAGGTAATAGCTAAAACAGAAGAAAGAGGGGTCTGCAAAAATGTAACCTTAAAATTTGACACCTGTGCCGCTATTAATAGTAAGCAGCATGAGATGGAATGCGGTTCTCTAGATTGAGAAAAAAGTTACAAAGCAGAAAATAAGTATATCTGTCAAGAATCATATTTATGTGAAATGTGTCAATACTGGTCTTACATCATTTGGGCTACTTGAAAAAAAATAAAAAATGAAAAAGATCCTGTTTGGCTCCAAAAAGGAAAAGTCAGCCCCTCCTGCACAAGTGGGAGCTGCAACCCTTTAGAACTGGTTATCACAAGCCCCTCAGACCCAAAGTGGACTAAAAAATTATGTAACATTAGGCATTGATGGAAAATGACTAGATACTAGCTTAAGCATCCTAATAAAAGGCAAGGTTCAAAGACACTCTCTAGAACCAGTATTTCAGACTTTCTATGATGAACTAAATGTGCCAGTGCCTGAGATTCGAGGAAAAACTAAAAATTTGTTTTTGCAATTAGCCGAACATGTAACCCAGTCTCTAAAAGTCACTTCGTGTTATGTTTGTGGAGGAACTGTAACAGGAGATCAATGGCCATGGGAAGCCCAATAATTAGTTCCTACAGGCCCAGTTCCTGATGCATTCCTGGCCCAAAAGAACCACCCTGACAATTTTTGGGTTCTAAACGTCTCAATTATTAGACAGTATTGCATAGCTAAACAGTTCCACCCAGAGTTCCACCAGGACTAGACTGCCCCCACCGGATTATACTGGATATGTAGACATAGAGCCTATGCTAAGCTGCCTGACCAGTAGACAGGCGGTTGTGTTGTTGGCACTATTAAACCATCTTTCTTCTTACTGCCCATGAAGACAGGTGAACTTCTGGGCTTCCCTGTCTATGCTTCCCACAGAAAACAAAGCATAGCCACAAGTAATTAAAAAGATAATAAATAACCTCCTAAAAATTTGTACAATACTATAGGCCTGCCACTTAGACACAAGATGGCTCATGGGAATACTGGACCCCCATTTACATGCTCAACTGTATCATACGGTTGCAAGCTGTTTTAAAAATCATCACTAATAAAACCAGTCAAGCCTTGACTATTCTGGCCCAGCGAGAAACTCAGATAAGAAATGCTATCTATCAAAATAGATTGGCTCTTGACTACTTGCTAGCTGCTGAAAGAGAGGTCTATAAGAAATTTAACCTTACTAATTACTGTCTACACGTAGATAATCAAAAGCAAGTAGTTAAAGACATAGTCACATGTGCCTGTACAAGTGTAGCATGAATTCAACCCTGAAGCCATGTTTAAAAATTAGTTCCCAGCACTAGGAGGATTTAAAACTCTTATAATAAAAGTTATAATGGTAATAAAACCTGCTTACTGCTCCCATGTTTGCTACCTGTACTTCTTCAAATGATAAAAAAGCTTCATCAGTATCTTAGTTCACCAAAATGCTTCAGCACAAGTGTACTATATGAATCACTATCAATCTATTGCACAAAAAGACATAAGTAGCAAAAATAAGAATGAGAACACCTACTAATAAAAAGTGAGAGTCTCAAAAGGGGGGAAATGAGGAAAGAGAGAGACCCTCTCATATTGTTTTATATTGTTTTATACTCAGTACCTGTTTTAAGAAAAAACAATGAAGTAAAACCAAAGACAGGCAGCCCAGCGCCAGGCCTGGAACCAGGCCTGGGTCTGCCTGGCTTAAACCCAGTAGTTAAAAATCAACTCATGACTTAGAAACCAATGTTCCTGACATTGTATAGAAGAACATTGTGAAACTCCCTGCCCTGTTCTGTTTGACCCTGACCACCGGTGCATGCAGCCCCTGTCACGTACCTGCTGCTTGCTCAAATCAATCACAACCCTTTCATGTGAAATCTTTAGTGTTGTGGGCCCTTAAAAGGGACAGAAATTGTGCACTTGGGGAGTTCGGATTTTAAGACAGTAGGTTGCTGATGCTCCCAGCTGAATAAAGCCCTTCCTTCTACAATTTGGTGTCTGAGAGGTTTTGTCTGTGGCTCGTCCTGCTACAGTACTAACAGTAAGAAAAGTATCTCTGTCTATCTGTTTTAAAATCTATTGGAGATAGAATAGGATGGGATACTACTCATTCTTCATGTAGTTTTTTTTTTTTTCCTCTTCTCTTCAGAAAATCTGTACCCCTACCTCACTGATGCTATCCCAATAACCCCAGGCTTTAGTCACACATAGGAAATAGTTGCCATTCTGTGCTTTCATAATGGTTATCCATGCCTTTCACTTAAAGAATTCCAGAAATTGACTTTAGGAGAACTAAACATTGAACGAATCTTGTGAAGTGTTCCACCTTGGGAAGGAATGCTAAACAATTGATTTACAGCCTTATTGCTACTGGCCAGACCACCAGGTGGCCCATTACTCAATATAACCATAGCAACAAGATGCACTGACCTGCATACCCTACGTCTCATGTGCTTTGCCCAGCTCGGCCTGCATACTTACCCCTGATGTCAATTCCTGTGCTTTGCTTAACAAAAATAATAATAAAAAAACCTGCTGCAGATTTTGGCTTTTTCAGAGAGCCAGCCAGAGGATCCTTACACCTCAGCTCTGCTGTCTCCCTTGTGCTCAAGCACAAGTCCCAAAATAAAAGCCTTGTCTGGGAAATCTTGTTGGCCCTTTGTTAACTTCTGTTACATGGGAGCCAAAGAGCCTGTGGTCTGTAACATGTTCTCTGGCAACCATGAAGTGATTATGGGATGTGGAGAGCATTTTTCTCCAAGGAGGAGGCTTGTGACCCAGCAGGATGGTGGGGTGTGCGTGCCCCCTTCATGGGTGACAGGTGGTCACCTGAATCTTTGACTCAGCATTGCCACAACTGGTGAGTTTTCCTCCTGCCTCCCCGAGACTGCCAGACAATGCTTTCTCTCTCCTCCTGTCCCCTATTTGTTGTGTCTTTCTTTTTCCTTCTTCTCTCTTCCTACTTTTCATTAACTTCATCGGTTCAAATTGAATAGACACCTGTGCAGGACAGATTGCAATGGCTGATTGGTTCAGCTGGTAGGACTGTCATCTTTAAGTCTGCTAAGTACTTTTCCTCCCTTTCCCACACCTGTGGGGAAGGGAAGCCTGTGGACTTTTCTGTTGTCTATCTTTTCGGGCATGTTATCCAATGGACTCTGGGTGCTGCCTTTTGAGGAGAGAATTGACAGCACATGGTTCCAGAGTTTCAGCTGCTCACGTCCTAATCCATTTTTCCATTTTGTGTGTTTGATGTGACAACATATTCCCCTATGCCTCCTATTGGGTGGCATCTTGTAAAAAATGAGAGACTTTTGCCTATGATTCCATAAAACAGAAAAAGATGTGCTTTTTGTGTTTGTTTTTTTGTAGCATGGCTTGTCCCCCACAGCTATGGCATAGTGAGCGGGGTCATCAAAAGCCACTCTGCTCTTCCAGAAGCTGCAGAGAGAGGAAATCCTAAAACCTGACATGCCGAAAAAAGGGTAAAAATTTCTTACCAGCCAAACTCCTGGCCTCTCTCTGTGTAAACCAGTTGATGAAATGGTAAAAATCACTGTTTGTCTCCCGTGCAAAGCTTTGATTAAAGGGAAAAGGGATTTGTGAGACTAGCCTTCATCTGTAGCAAATCTGGTATACTTTGAGCTATATAAATCTGTCTTTCTGTGTTGTTCTGTCATAAAGTGTGGCCCCGCAGGATAGAATACGAGCCTAGGCCCTCTGTAAGCCTTCTTTTGCAAGCAAGCCTTGCAGACTGCTCAGCTACAAACTTTGCTGTGGGTCCCTGAAACAAAAGCCAGATGAGGTTTCCCTCTCCTCTTGTTTTATGTCCTTGGGAGCTTGACCATGTGACCATGTGGAGGTACCTCTCTTGGTCTCTACCATCTGGAGGGCTGGAAATTTCAGGTTCGTGTCAGGCAGCTAGCCTGAAAGGACCTGGAGTCTGAGCTGCATCAGCACACTCTTTACCCTGAATATGTCATGCTCTTGAGTGAGTTTTGTCTTGAAAGATCCCATCTCTATTTGGCTTTAGTTGTCTTTTGCTATCTTAGGTCATTTCTGAGAATGAATTATTGGGGACCATGGAGATGCCTCCTCTACTCCCTCTAGATATACCTTTTGCTTATATAGTAAAAACCTCTAAAATTACTATCTGAACTTCAAAAGGCTTTTGGATTCACTCACTGTTGGAACTAAGTACGCCATCAAAAGAAAAGGACTTTAGAGATCTCTTATTCTCAACAATTAAAGAAAAAATGGTTTAAAATAAAAGAAGGATGCATATTAATGTCATAGCTAGCCTTTAAAATGATCTTGAGCTTCCTGGTCAACAGAGTAAAATGCAAAATTTTTTAAAAAGTAAGAAGTTATATTGAGCAGTTAAAAATATTTTACAACCTAAAACATGACTGCGCTAGGCCCCTTCTGGGAAGAGCAGTGGCAACTGCCATGTGTTGTAGCTCAGTAGCTATAGACCTCGCGCTTTCATGATGTGTGTGGCCTCCGTTCAATTCTCAGCTTAAGGAATAGGTTCTTTCTGGTTTGTGACCTTTAATACTTGTTGATTCTTTTCTCCTCCATGAACAACTTCTGAGCCTGTCTCTTGAATTTTTCTTTCTTTGAGTTATCTTTGCGGCAATTCGAGCTCTTGTAAAAACCACTTGCCGTCTTTTTGGAGACAACTTGTGATTCTGTGGTTAAATCATAACCTTACTTAAGGCTTATTGGTTTCAATCAGGAAAATACCTTTGGAAAAACAAAAGGCTTAAAAGCTAGAGGTGTCAGCTATTTGTCCCAGCTAGAGTCTGGTAATAAAAGATTTAAAAGAATTTTTAAATAAAAGAGCTCCATGCTTAGAAGTGAACCTAATTAAAAGGGGATATCCAAGATATACCTGTACTTAAAAGGCCATTACGTTTTTTTCTCTTCTTGGATCTTGTTTTTTGAAAAAAAAAATATATATTTATTTATATATATAATATATATATATTATATTATATATTATAAAACGTATCATATATTTAATATACATAATATATAAGTATATATAATATATAAATATATACAATATTATATATTCTATATATTTATAAATATATACAATATTATATAATTTATTATACAAATTTTATAACATATAATTTATTAATTATATATTATATATAATATAATATATTATATATAAAATATATATTAT